>NW_026968175.1:0-120323 GCF_028390025.1 Pseudophryne corroboree | reverse complement strand
CCTAACCTCCTCCCTCCTGCAGCCTAACACTAACCTCCTCCCTCCTGCAGCCTAACCCTATCCTCCCTCCTGCAGCCTAACTCTAACCTCCTCCCTCCTGCAGCCTAACGCTAACCTCCTCCCTCCTGCAGCCTAACCCTAACCTCCTCCCTCCTGCAGCCTAACACTAACCTCCTCCCTCCTGCAGCCTAACTCTAACCTACTCCCTCCTGCAGCCTAACGCTAACCTCCTCCCTCCAGCAGCGTAACGCTAACCTCCTCCCTCCTGCAGCCTAACACTAACCTCCTCCCTCCTGCAGCCTAACCCTCCCTCCCTGCAGCCTGACCCTAACTGTCCCATCCCCCTGCAGCCGAACCCTAACCTGGTAGTGCCTATTCCTCTCTCCCCGCATCCTAACCCCTTCCTTCTTAGTGCCTAACCCAAACTTTCTCTACCCACAGCCTAATCCTAACCTCCTCCCTCCTGCAGCCTATCCCTAACCTCCTCCCTCCTGCAGCCTAACCCTATCCTCCTCCCTCCTGCAGCCTAAGTCTAACCTCCTCCCTCCTGCAGCCTAACCCTAACCTCCTCCCTCCTGCAGCCTAACCCTAACCTCTTCCCTCCAGCCTAATCCTATCCTCCCTCCTGCAGCCTAACCCTAACCTCCTCCCTCCTGCAGCCTAACCCTAACCTCCTCCCTCCTGCAGCCTAACCCTATCCTCCCTCCTGCAGCCTAACCCTAACCTCCTCCCTCCCCACAGCCTAACCCTAACCTCCTCCCTCCTGCATCCTAACGCTAACCTCCTCCCTCCTGCAGCCTAATGCTAACCTCCTCCCTCCTGCAGCCTAACCCTAACCTCCTCCCTCCTGCAGCCTAACGCTAACCTCCTCCCTCCTGCAGCCTAACTCTAACCTCCTCCCTCCTGCAGCCTAACTCTAACCTCCTCTCTCCTGCAGCCTAACTCTAACCTCCTCCTCCCTGCAGCCTAACTCTAACCTCCTCCCTCCTGCAGCCTAACTCTAACCTCCTCCCTCCTGCAGCCTAACGCTAACCTCCTCCCTCCTGCACCCTAATGCTAACCTCCTCCCTCCTGCAGCCTAACTCTAACCTCCTCCCTCCTGCAGCCTAACTCTAACCTCCTCCCTCCTGCAGCCTAACGCTAACCTCCTCCCTCCTGCACCCTAATGCTAACCTCCTCCCTCCTGCAGCCTAACTCTAACCTCCTCCCTCCTGCAGCCTAACGCAAACCTCCTCCCTCCTGCAGCCTAACCCTAACCTCCTCCCTCCTGCAGCCTAACACTAACCTCCTCCCTCCTGCAGCCTAACCCTAACCTCCTCCCTCCGGCACCCTAATGCTAACCTCCTCCCTCTTGCAGCCTAACGCTAACCTCCTCCCTCCTGCAGCCTAACTCTAACCTCCTCCCTCCTGCAGCCTAACACTAACCTCCTCCCTCCTGCAGCCTAACTCTAACCTCCTCCCTCCTGCAGCCTAACACTAACCTCCTCCCTCCTGCAGCCTAACCCTAACCTCCTCCCTCCTGCAGCCTAACCCTAACCTCCTCCCTCCTGTAGCCTAACTCTAACCTCCTCCCTCCTGCAGCCTAACGCTAACCTCCTCCCTCCTGCAGCCTAACTCTAACCTCCTCCCTCCTGCAGCCTAACACTAACCTCCTCCCTCCTGCAGCCTAACTCTAACCTCCTCCCTCCTGCAGCCTAACACTAACCTCCTCCCTCCTGCAGCCTAGCCCTAACCTCCTCCCTCCTGCAGCCTTACCCTAACCTCCTCCCTCCTGCAGCCTAACTCTAACCTCCTCCCTCCTGCAGCCTAACTCTAACCTCCTCCCTCCTGCAACCTAACACTAACCTCCGCCCTCCTGCAGACTAACTCTAACCTCCTCCCTCCTGCAGCCTAACACTAACCTCCTCCCTCCTGCAGCCTAACCCTAACCTCCTCCCTCCTGCAGCCCAACCCTAACCTCCTCCCTCCAGCCTAATCCTATCCTCCCTCCTTCAGCCTAACGCTAACCTCCTCCCTCCTGCAGCCTAATGCTAACCTCCTCCCTCCTGCACCCTAATGCTAACCGCCTCCCTCCTGCAGCCTAACTCTAACCTCCTCCCTCCTGCAGCCTAACTCTAACCTCCTCCCTCCTGCACCTTAATGCTAACCTCCTCCCTCCTGCAGCATAACCCTATCCTCCCTCCTGCAGCCTAACACTAACCCCTCCCCCCAGCCTAATCCTATCCTCCCTCCTGCAGTCTAACCCTAACCTCCTCCCTCCTGCAGCCTAACCCTAACCTCCTCCCTCCTGCAGCCTAACCCTAACCTCCTCCCTCCCGCAGCCGAACCCTAACCTCCTCCCTCCTGCAGCCTAACCCTAACCTCCTCCCTCCTGCAGCCTAACACTAACCTCCTTCCTCCTGCAGCCTAACTCTAACCTCCTCCCTCCTGCAGCCTAACTCTAACCTCCTCCCTCCTGCAGCCTAACGCTAACCTCCTCCCTCCTGCAGCCTAATGCTAACCTCCTCCCTCCTGCAGCATAACCCTAACCTCCTCCCTCCTGCAGCCTAATGCTAACCTCCTCCCTCCTGCACCCTAATGCTAACCTCCTCCCTCCTGCAGCCTAACACTAACCTCCTCCCTCCTGCAGCCTAACACTAACCTCCTCCCTCCTGCAGCCTAACTCTAACCTCCTCCCTCCTGCAGCCTAACTCTAACCTCCTCCCTCCTGCAGCCTAACGCTAACCTCCTCCCTCCTGCAGCCTAATGCTAACCTCCTCCCTCCTGCAGCATAACCCTAACCTCCTCCCTCCTGCAGCCTAATGCTAACCTCCTCCCTCCTGCACCCTAATGCTAACCTCCTCCCTCCTGCAGCCTAACACTAACCTCCTCCCTCCTGCAGCCTAACACTAACCTCCTCCCTCCTGCAGCCTAACTCTAACCTCCTCCCTCCTGCAGCCTAACTCTAACCTCCTCCCTCCTGCAGCCTAACGCTAACCTCCTCCCTCCTGAAGCCTAATGCTAACCTCCTCCCTCCTGCAGCATAACCCTAACCTCCTCCCTCCTGCAGCCTAATGCTAACCTCCTCCCTCCTGCACCCTAATGCTAACCTCCTCCCTCCTGCAGCCTAACCCTAACCTCCTCCCTCCTGCAGCCTAACGCTAACCTCCTCCATCCTGCAGCCTAACACTAACCTCCTCCCTCTTGCAGCCTAACCCTAACCACCCCCTCCCGCAGCCTAACCTCCTCCCTCCTGCAGCCTAACCCTATCCTCCCTCCTGCAGCCTAACTCTAACCTCCTTCCTCCTGCAGCCTAATGCTAACCTCCTCCCTCCTGCAGCCTAACCCTAACCTCCTCCCTCCTGCAGCCTAACCCTAACCTCCCTCCTGCAGCCTAACGCTAACCTCCTCCCTCCTGCAGCCTACCTAACCTCTACCTCCTGCAGCATCACCTCCTCCTCTGCAGCATAACCCTAACCTCCTCCCTCCTGCAGCCTAACCCTAACCTCCTCCTCCTGCAGCCTAACCCTAACCTCCTCTCTCCTGCAGCCTAACCTAACCTCTCCTCTGCAGCCTAACACTACCTCCTCCCTCCTGCAGCCTAACCCTAACCTTCTCCCTCCTGCAGCCTAACTCTAACCTCCTCCCTCCTGCAGCCTAACACTAACCTCCTCCCTCCTGCAGCCTAACGCTAACCTCCTCCCTCCTGCAGCCTAACGCTAACCTCCTCCCTCCTGCAGCCTAACCCTAACCTCCCCCTCCCGCAGCCTAACCTCCTCCCTCCTGCTGCCTAACCCTAACCTCCTCCCTCCTGCAGCCTAACCCTAACCTCCTCCCTCTGCAGCCTAACCCTTTCCTCCCTCCTGCAGCCTAACGCTAACCTCCTCCCTCCTGCAGCCTAACCCTAACCTGCTCTCTCCTGCAGCCTAACTCTAACCTCCTCCCTCCTGCAGCCTAACCCTAACCTGCTCCCTCCTGCAGCCTAACCCTAACCTGCTCCCTCCTGCAGCCTAACGCTAACCTCCTCCCTACTGCAGCCTAACCCTAACCTGCTCCCTCCTGCAGCCTAACCCTAACCTGCTCCCTCCTGCAGCCTAACCCTAACCTGCTCCCTCCTGCAGCATAACCCTAACCTCCTACCTCCTGCAGCATAACCCTAACCTCCTCCCTCCTGCAGCCTAACCCTAACCTCCTCCCTCCTGCAGCCTAACCCTAACCTCCTCCCTCCTGCAGCATAACCCTAACCTCCTCCCTCCTGCAGCCTAACGCTAACCTCCTCCCTCCTGCAGCCTAACCCTAACCTGCTCCCTCCTGCAGCATAACCCTAACCTCCTCCCTCCTGCAGCCTAACCCTAACCTCCTCCCTCCTGCAGCATAACCCTAACCTCCTCCCTCCTGCAGCCTAACCCTAACCTCCTCTCTCCTGCAGCCTAACACTAACCTCCTCCCTCCTGCAGCCTAACACTAACCTCCTCCCTCCTGCAGCATAACCCTAACCTACTCTCTCCTGCAGCATAACCCTAACCTCCTCCCTCCTGCAGCATAACCCTAACCTGCTCCCTCCTGCAGCCTAACCCTAACCTGCTCCTTCCTGCAGCCTAACCCTAACCTGCTCCCTCCTGCAGCATAACCCTAACCTCCTCCCTCCTGCAGCATAACCCTAACCTCCTCCCTCCTGCAGCCTAACCCTAACCTCCTCCCTCCTGCAGCCTAACGCTAACCTCCTCCCTCCTGCAGCCTAACGCTAACCTCCTCCCTCCTGCAGCATAACCCTAACCTGCTCCCTCCTGCAGCCTAACCCTAACCTGCTCCCTCCTGCAGCCTAACCCTAACCTGCTCCCTCCTGCAGCATAACCCTAACCTCCTCCCTCCTGCAGCATAACCCTAACCTCCTCCCTCCTGCAGCCTAACCCTAACCTCCTCCCTCCTGCAGCCTAACGCTAACCTCCTCCCTCCTGCAGCCTAACCCTAACCTGCTCCCTCCTGCAGCCTAACCCTATCCTCCTCCCTCCTGCACCCTAATGCTAACCGCCTCCCTCCTGCAGCCTAACTCTAACCTCCTCCCTCCTGCAGCCTAACTCTAACCTCCTCCCTCCTGCACCTTAATGCTAACCTCCTCCCTCCTGCAGCATAACCCTATCCTCCCTCCTGCAGCCTAACACTAACCCCTCCCCCCAGCCTAATCCTATCCTCCCTCCTGCAGCCTAACCCTAACCTCCACCCTCCTGCAGCCTAAACCTATCCTCCCTCCTGCAGCCTAACCCTAACCTCCTCCCTCCTGCAGCCTAACGCTAACCTCCTCCCTCCTGCAGCCTAACACTAACCTCCTCCCTCCTGCAGCCTTACCCTAACTTCCTCGCCCCTGCAGCCTTACCCTAGCCTCCTCCTTCCTGCAGCCTAACCCTAACCTCCTCCCTCCTGCAGCCTATCCCTAACCTCCTCCCTCCTGCAGCCTAACCCTAACCTCTTCCCTCCTGCAGCCGAACGCTAACCCCTCCCCCCAGCCTAACCCTATCCTCCCTCCTGCAGCCTAACACTAACCTCCTCCTCCTGCAGCCTAACCCTATCCTCCTCCCTCCTGCAGCCTAACCCCTAACCTCCTCCCTCCTGCAGCCTAACCCTAACCTCCTTCCCCCTGCAGCCTAACCCTAACCTCCTCCCTCCTGCAGCCTAACCCTAACCTCCTCCCTCCTGCAGCCTAACGCTAACCCCTCCCTCCAGCCTAACCCTATCCTCCCTCCTGCAGCCTAACACTAACCTCCTCCCTCCTGCAGCCTAACCCTAACCTCCTCCCTCCTGCAGCCTATCCCTAACCTCCTCCCTCCTGCAGCCTAACGCTAACCTCCTCCCTCCTGCAGCCTAAACCTATCCTCCCTCCTGCAGCCTAACCCTAACCTCCTCCCTCCTGCAGCCTAACGCTAACCTCCTCCCTCCTGCAGCCTAACACTAACCTCCTCCCTCCTGCAGCCTAACCCTAACCTCCTCCCTCCTGCAGCCTAACCCTATCCTCCTCCCTCCTGCAGCCTAACCCTAACTTCCTCCCTCCTGCAGCCTAACCCTAACCTCCTTCCCCCTGCAGCCTAACCCTAACCTCCTCCCTCCTGCAGCCTAACCCTAACCTCTTCCCTCCTGCAGCCTAACGCTAACCCCTCCCCCCAGCCTAACCCTATCCTCCCTCCTGCAGCCTAACACTAACCTCCTCCCTCCTGCAGCCTAACCCTAACCTCCTCCCTCCTGCAGCCTATCCCTAACCTCCTCCCTCCTGCAGCCTAACTCTAACCTACTCCCTCCTGCAGCCTAACCCTAACCTCCTCCCTCCTGCAGCCTAACCCTATCCTCCTCCCTCCTGCAGCCTAACCCTAACCTCCCTCCTGCAACCTAACCCTAACCTCCACCCTCCTGCAGCCTAAACCTATCCTCCCTCCTGCAGCCTAACCCTAACCTCCTCCCTCCTGCAGCCTAACGCTAACCTCCTCCCTCCTGCAGCCTAACACTAACCTCCTCCCTCCTGCAGCCTTACCCTAACTTCCTCGCCCCTGCAGCCTTACCCTAGCCTCCTCCTTCCTGCAGCCTAACCCTAACCTCCTCCCTCCTGCAGCCTATCCCTAACCTCCTCCCTCCTGCAGCCTAACCCTAACCTCTTCCCTCCTGCAGCCGAACGCTAACCCCTCCCCCCAGCCTAACCCTATCCTCCCTCCTGCAGCCTAACACTAACCTCCTCCCTCCTGCAGCCTAACCCTATCCTCCTCCCTCCTGCAGCCTAACCCTAACCTCCTCCCTCCTGCAGCCTAACCCTAACCTCCTTCCCCCTGCAGCCTAACCCTAACCTCCTCCCTCCTGCAGCCTAACCCTAACCTCCTCCCTCCTGCAGCCTAACGCTAACCCCTCCCTCCAGCCTAACCCTATCCTCCCTCCTGCAGCCTAACACTAACCTCCTCCCTCCTGCAGCCTAACCCTAACCTCCTCCCTCCTGCAGCCTATCCCTAACCTCCTCCCTCCTGCAGCCTAACGCTAACCTCCTCCCTCCTGCAGCCTAAACCTATCCTCCCTCCTGCAGCCTAACCCTAACCTCCTCCCTCCTGCAGCCTAACGCTAACCTCCTCCCTCCTGCAGCCTAACACTAACCTCCTCCCTCCTGCAGCCTTACCCTAACTTCCTCGCCCCTGCAGCCTTACCCTAGCCTCCTCCTTCCTGCAGCCTAACCCTAACCTCCTCCCTCCTGCAGCCTAACCCTAACCTCCTCCCTCCTGCAGCCTAACCCTAACCTCTTCCCTCCTGCAGCCGAACGCTAACCCCTCCCCCCAGCCTAACCCTATCCTCCCTCCTGCAGCCTAACACTAACCTCCTCCCTCCTGCAGCCTAACCCTAACCTCCTTCCCCCTGCAGCCTAACCCTAACCTCCTCCCTCCTGCAGCCTAACCCTAACCTCCTCCCTCCTGCAGCCTAACGCTAACCCCTCCCTCCAGCCTAACCCTATCCTCCCTCCTGCAGCCTAACACTAACCTCCTCCCTCCTGCAGCCTAACCCTAACCTCCTCCCTCCTGCAGCCTATCCCTAACCTCCTCCCTCCTGCAGCCTAACGCTAACCTCCTCCCTCCTGCAGCCTAAACCTATCCTCCCTCCTGCAGCCTAACCCTAACCTCCTCCCTCCTGCAGCCTAACGCTAACCTCCTCCCTCCTGCAGCCTAACACTAACCTCCTCCCTCCTGCAGCCTAACCCTAACCTCCTCCCTCCTGCAGCCTAACCCTATCCTCCTCCCTCCTGCAGCCTAACCCTAACTTCCTCCCTCCTGCAGCCTAACCCTAACCTCCTTCCCCCTGCAGCCTAACCCTAACCTCCTCCCTCCTGCAGCCTAACCCTAACCTCTTCCCTCCTGCAGCCTAACGCTAACCCCTCCCCCCAGCCTAACCCTATCCTCCCTCCTGCAGCCTAACACTAACCTCCTCCCTCCTGCAGCCTAACCCTAACCTCCTCCCTCCTGCAGCCTATCCCTAACCTCCTCCCTCCTGCAGCCTAACTCTAACCTACTCCCTCCTGCAGCCTAACCCTAACCTCCTCCCTCCTGCAGCCTAACCCTATCCTCCTCCCTCCTGCAGCCTAACCCTAACCTCCCTCCTGCAACCTAACCCTAACCTCCACCCTCCTGCAGCCTAAACCTATCCTCCCTCCTGCAGCCTAACCCTAACCTCCTCCCTCCTGCAGCCTAACGCTAACCTCCTCCCTCCTGCAGCCTAACACTAACCTCCTCCCTCCTGCAGCCTTACCCTAACTTCCTCGCCCCTGCAGCCTTACCCTAGCCTCCTCCTTCCTGCAGCCTAACCCTAACCTCCTCCCTCCTGCAGCCTATCCCTAACCTCCTCCCTCCTGCAGCCTAACCCTAACCTCTTCCCTCCTGCAGCCGAACGCTAACCCCTCCCCCCAGCCTAACCCTATCCTCCCTCCTGCAGCCTAACACTAACCTCCTCCCTCCTGCAGCCTAACCCTATCCTCCTCCCTCCTGCAGCCTAACCCTAACCTCCTCCCTCCTGCAGCCTAACCCTAACCTCCTTCCCCCTGCAGCCTAACCCTAACCTCCTCCCTCCTGCAGCCTAACCCTAACCTCCTCCCTCCTGCAGCCTAACGCTAACCCCTCCCTCCAGCCTAACCCTATCCTCCCTCCTGCAGCCTAACACTAACCTCCTCCCTCCTGCAGCCTAACCCTAACCTCCTCCCTCCTGCAGCCTATCCCTAACCTCCTCCCTCCTGCAGCCTAACGCTAACTCCTCCCTCCTGCAGCCTAAACCTATCCTCCCTCCTGCAGCCTAACCCTAACCTCCTCCCTCCTGCAGCCTAACACTAACCTCCTCCCTCCTGCAGCCTTACCCTAACTTCCTCGCCCCTGCAGCCTTACCCTAGCCTCCTCCTTCCTGCAGCCTAACCCTAACCTCCTCCCTCCTGCAGCCTAACCCTAACCTCCTCCCTCCTGCAGCCTAACCCTAACCTCTTCCCTCCTGCAGCCGAACGCTAACCCCTCCCCCCAGCCTAACCCTATCCTCCCTCCTGCAGCCTAACACTAACCTCCTCCCTCCTGCAGCCTAACCCTATCCTCCTCCCTCCTGCAGCCTAACCCTAACCTCCTCCCTCCTGCAGCCTAACCCTAACCTCCTTCCCCCTGCAGCCTAACCCTAACCTCCTCCCTCCTGCAGCCTAACCCTAACCTCCTCCCTCCTGCAGCCTAACGCTAACCCCTCCCTCCAGCCTAACCCTATCCTCCCTCCTGCAGCCTAACACTAACCTCCTCCCTCCTGCAGCCTAACCCTAACCTCCTCCCTCCTGCAGCCTATCCCTAACCTCCTCTCTCCTGCAGCCTAACGCTAACCTCCTCCCTCCTGCAGCCTAAACCTATCCTCCCTCCTGCAGCCTAACCCTAACCTCCTCCCTCCTGCAGCCTAACGCTAACCTCCTCCCTCCTGCAGCCTAACACTAACCTCCTCCCTCCTGCAGCCTTACCCTAACTTCCTCGCCCCTGCAGCCTTACCCTAGCCTCCTCCTTCCTGCAGCCTAACCCTAACCTCCTCCCTCCTGCAGCCTAACCCTAACCTCCTCCCTCCTGCAGCCTAACCCTAACCTCCTCCCTCCTGCAGCCTAACCCTAACCTCCTCCCTCCTGCTGCAGAACACTAACCTCCTCCCTCCTGCAGCCTAACACTAACCCCTCCCCCCAGCCTAATCCTCCCCAGCATACTTTTGATCAGGATTCTGGTGCCGGCATTGTGATTGATGTCGGGATCTCAGGGTCGGTCTTGTGACCAGTGGTGGGATTCTGGCATCGGTATTCTGACTGCCGGCATCTCGATCACTAGTATTCTGGCCGGATCCCACCTACTATATATCTTTGTACACCATTGGTTCTGGGAGTGAAGGAATGAACACCCCAGCCCTCTGTGCTTCTATCATGTGATTCCATAAAATTCATTCATTTCACTAATATTTTCTTCTATACATCGAGTTCTCATTATCGTTTGAGTAAGGGGAGATGTACAAAGCAGTGATAAAAGTGGAGAAGTGAACCAGTGGAGAATTTGCCCATGGCAACCAATCAGCATTGACGTAGCATTTATAATTTGCATACTATAAAGGTATACAGAGCAGCTGATTGGTTGCTATGGGTAAATTCTCCACTGGCTCACTTCTCCACTTTTATCACTGCTTAGTACTAGAGATGAGCGGGTTCGGTTCCTCGGAATCCGAACCCGCCCGAACTTCAGCTTTTTTTACACGGATCCGAGCGACTCGGATCTTCCCGCCTTGCTCGGTTAACCCGAGCGCGCCCGAACGTCATCATGACGCTGTCGGATTCTCGCGAGGCTCGGATTCTATCGCGAGACTCGGATTCTATATAAGGAGCCGCGCGTCGCCGCCATTTTCACACGTGCATTGAGATTGATAGGGAGAGGACGTGGCTGGCGTCCTCTCCATTTAGATTAGAAGAGAGAGAGTGAGATTGAGACAGAGACACTTGATTTACTGGAGCTTAGGAGTACTAGAGAGTGCAGAGTTTACTAGTGACTGACCACTGACCAGTGACCACCAGTGCAGTTTTATTTAATATAATCCGTTCTCTGCCTGAAAAAAACGATACACAGTGACTCAGTCACATACCATATCTGTGCTCAGCCCAGTGTGCTGCATCATCTATGTATAATATCTGACTGTGCTCACACAGCTTAATTGTGGGGGAGACTGGGGAGCAGTTATAGGTTATAGCAGGAGCCAGGAGTACATATTATTAAAATTAAACAGTGCACACTTTTGCTGCAGGAGTGCCACTGCCAGTGTGACTGACCAGTGACCTGACCACACTGACCACCAGTATAGTATACTATATTGTGATTGCCTGAAAAAGTTAAACACTCGTCGTGTGACTTGTGTGGTGTTTTTTTATTCTATAAAAAACTCATTCTGCTGACAGACAGTGTCCAGCAGGTCCGTCATTATATAATATATACCTGTCCGGCTGCAGTAGTGATATATATATATATTTTTTATATCATTATTTATCATCCAGTCGCAGCAGACACAGTACGGTAGTTCACGGCTGTAGCTACCTCTGTGTCGGCACTCGGCAGTCCATCCATAATTGTATACCACCTACCCGTGGTTTTTTTTTTTCTTTCTTCTTTATACATACTACATCTCATTATCATCCAGTCTATATTAGCAGCAGACACAGTACAGTACGGTAGTCCACGGCTGTAGCTACCTCTGTGTCGGCACTCGGCAGTCCGTCCCTCTGTGTCGGCACTCGGCAGTCCGTCCATAATTGTATACCACCTACCCGTGGTTTTTTTTTCTTTCTTCTTTATACATACATACTACATCTCTTTATCAACCAGTCTATATTAGCAGCAGACACAGTACGGTAGTCCACGGCTGTAGCTACCTCTGTGTCGGCACTCGGCAGTCCGTCCATAATTGTATACCACCTACCCGTGGTTTTTTTTTCTTTCTTCTTTATACATACATACTACATCTCTTTATCAACCAGTCTATATTAGCAGCAGACACAGTACGGTAGTCCACGGCTGTAGCTACCTCTGTGTCGGCACTCGGCAGTCCATCCATAATTGTATACTAGTATCCATCCATCTCCATTGTTTACCTGAGGTGCCTTTTAGTTGTGCCTATTAAAATATGGAGAACAAAAATGTTGAGGTTCCAAAATTAGGGAAAGATCAAGATCCACTTCCACCTCGTGCTGAAGCTGCTGCCACTAGTCATGGCCGAGACGATGAAATGCCAGCAACGTCGTCTGCCAAGGCCGATGCCCAATGTCATAGTACAGAGCATGTCAAATCCAAAACACCAAATATCAGTAAAAAAAGGACTCCAAAACCTAAAATAAAATTGTCGGAGGAGAAGCGTAAACTTGCCAATATGCCATTTACCACACGGATTGGCAAGGAACGGCTGAGGCCCTGGCCTATGTTCATGGCTAGTGGTTCAGCTTCACATGAGGATGGAAGCACTCAGCCTCTCGCTAGAAAAATGAAAAGACTCAAGCTGGAAAAAGCACAGCAAAGAACTGTGCGTTCTTCGAAATCCCAAATCCACAAGGAGAGTCCAATTGTGTCGGTTGCGATGCCTGACCTTCCCAACACTGGACGTGAAGAGCATGCGCCTTCCACCATTTGCACGCCCCCTGCAAGTGCTGGAAGGAGCACCCGCAGTCCAGTTCCTGATAGTCAGATTGAAGATGTCAGTGTTGAAGTACACCAGGATGAGGAGGATATGGGTGTTGCTGGCGCTGGGGAGGAAATTGACCAGGAGGATTCTGATGGTGAGGTGGTTTGTTTAAGTCAGGCACCCGGGGAGACACCTGTTGTCCGTGGGAGGAATATGGCCGTTGACATGCCTGGTGAAAATACCAAAAAAATCAGCTCTTCGGTGTGGAAGTATTTCACCAGAAATGCGGACAACATTTGTCAAGCCGTGTGTTCCCTTTGTCAAGCTGTAATAAGTAGGGGTAAGGACGTTAACCACCTCGGAACATCCTCCCTTATACGTCACCTGCAGCGCATTCATAATAAGTCAGTGACAAGTTCAAAAACTTTGGCCGACAGTGGAAGCAGTCCACTGACCAGTAAATCCCTTCCTCTTGTAACCAAGCTCACGCAAACCACCCCACCAACTCCCTCAGTGTCAATTTCCTCCTTCCCCAGGAATGCCAATAGTCCTGCAGGCCATGTCACTGGCAATTCTGACGAGTCCTCTCCTGCCTGGGATTCCTCCGATGCATCCTTGCGTGTAACGCCTACTGCTGCTGGCGCTGCTGTTGTTGCTGCTGGGAGTCGATGGTCATCCCAGAGGGGAAGTCGTAAGCCCACTTGTACTACTTCCAGTAAGCAATTGACTGTTCAACAGTCCTTTGCGAGGAAGATGAAATATCACAGCAGTCATCCTACTGCAAAGCGGATAACTGAGGCCTTGGCATCCTGGGTGGTGAGAAACGTGGTTCCGGTATCCATCATTACTGCAGAGCCAACTAGAGACTTGTTGGAGGTACTGTGTCCCCGGTACCAAATACCATCTAGGTTCCATTTCTCTAGGCAGGCGATACCGAAAATGTACACAGACCTCAGAAAAAGAGTCACCAGTGTCCTAAAAAATGCAGCTGTACCCAATGTCCACTTAACCACGGACATGTGGACAAGTGGAGCAGGGCAGGGTCAGGACTATATGACTGTGACAGCCCACTGGGTAGATGTATGGACTCCCGCCGCAAGAACAGCAGCGGCGGCACCAGTAGCAGCATCTCGCAAATGCCAACTCTTTCCTAGGCAGGCTACGCTTTGTATCACCGCTTTCCAGAATACGCACACAGCTGAAAACCTCTTACGGCAACTGAGGAAGATCATCGCGGAATGGCTTACCCCAATTGGACTCTCCTGTGGATTTGTGGCATCGGACAACGCCAGCAAAATTGTGTGTGCATTAAATATGGGCAAATTCCAGCACGTCCCATGTTTTGCACATACCTTGAATTTGGTGGTGCAGAATTTTTTAAAAAACGACAGGGGCGTGCAAGAGATGCTGTCGGTGGCCAGAAGAATTGCGGGACACTTTCGGCGTACAGGCACCACGTACAGAAGACTGGAGCACCACCAAAAACTACTGAACCTGCCCTGCCATCATCTGAAGCAAGAAGTGGTAACGAGGTGGAATTCAACCCTCTATATGCTTCAGAGGTTGGAGGAGCAGCAAAAGGCCATTCAAGCCTATACAATTGAGCACGATATAGGAGGTGGAATGCACCTGTCTCAAGCGCAGTGGAGAATGATTTCAACGTTGTGCAAGGTTCTGATGCCCTTTGAACTTGCCACACGTGAAGTCAGTTCAGACACTGCCAGCCTGAGTCAGGTCATTCCCCTCATCAGGCTTTTGCAGAAGAAGCTGGAGACATTGAAGGAGGAGCTAACACGGAGCGATTCCGCTAGGCATGTGGGACTTGTGGATGGAGCCCTTAATTCGCTAACAAGGATTCACGGGTGGTCAATCTGTTGAAATCAGAGCACTACATTTTGGCCACCATGCTCGATCCTAGATTTAAAGCCTACCTTGGATCTCTCTTTCCGGCAGACACAAGTCTGCTGGGGTTGAAAGACCTGCTGGTGAGAAAATTGTCAAGTCAAGCGGAACGCGACCAGTCAACATCTCCTCCTTCACATTCTCCCGCAACTGGGGGTGCGAGGAAAAGGCTCAGAATTCCGAGCACACCCGCTGGCGGTGATGCAGGGCAGTCTGGAGCGACTGCTGATGCTGACATCTGGTCCGGACTGAAGGACCTGACAACGATTACGGACATGTCGTCTACTGTCACTGCATATGATTCTCTCACCATTGAAAGAATGGTGGAGGATTATATGAGTGACCGCATCCAAGTAGGCACGTCACACAGTCCGTACTTATACTGGCAGGAAAAAGAGGCAATTTGGAGGCCCTTGCACAAACTGGCTTTATTCTACCTAAGTTGCCCTCCCACAAGTGTGTACTCCGAAAGAGTGTTTAGTGCCGCCGCTCACCTTGTCAGCAATCGGCGTACGAGGTTACATCCAGAAAATGTGGAGAAGATGATGTTCATTAAAATGAATTATAATCAATTCCTCCGCGGAGACATTGACCAGCAGCAATTGCCTCCACAAAGTACACAGGGAGCTGAGATGGTGGATTCCAGTGGGGACGAATTGATAATCTGTGAGGAGGGGGATGTACACGGTGATATATCGGAGGATGATGATGAGGTGGACATCTTGCCTCTGTAGAGCCAGTTTGTGCAAGGAGAGATTAATTGCTTCTTTTTTGGGGGGGGGTCCAAACCAACCCGTCATATCAGTCACAGTCGTGTGGCAGACCCTGTCACTGAAATGATGGGTTGGTTAAAGTGTGCATGTCCTGTTTTGTTTATACAACATAAGGGTGGGTGGGAGGGCCCAAGGACAATTCCATCTTGCACCTCTTTTTTCTTTTATTTTTCTTTGCGTCATGTGCTGTTTGGGGAGGGTTTTTTGGAAGGGCCATCCTGCGTGACACTGCAGTGCCACTCCTAGATGGGCCCGGTGTTTGTGTCGGCCACTAGGGTCGCTTATCTTACTCACACAGTCAGCTACCTCATTGCGCCTCTTTTTTTCTTTGCGTCATGTGCTGTTTGGGGAGGGTTTTTTGGAAGGGACATCCTGCGTGACACTGCAGTGCCACTCCTAGATGGGCCCGGTGTTTGTGTCGGCCACTAGGGTCGCTTATCTTACTCACACAGTCAGCTACCTCATTGCGCCTCTTTTTTTCTTTGCGTCATGTGCTGTTTGGGGAGGGTTTTTTGGAAGGGACATCCTGCGTGACACTGCAGTGCCACTCCTAGATGGGCCCGGTGTTTGTCTCGGCCACTAGGGTCGCTTATCTTACTCACACAGTCAGCTACCTCATTGCGCCTCTTTTTTTCTTTGCGTCATGTGCTGTTTGGGGAGGGTTTTTTGGAAGGGACATCCTGCGTGACACTGCAGTGCCACTCCTAGATGGGCCCGGTGTTTGTGTCGGCCACTAGGGTCGCTTATCTTACTCACACAGTCAGCTACCTCATTGCGCCTCTTTTTTTCTTTGCGTCATGTGCTGTTTGGGGAGGGTTTTTTGGAAGGGACATCCTGCGTGACACTGCAGTGCCACTCCTAGATGGGCCCGGTGTTTGTGTCGGCCACTAGGGTCGCTTATCTTACTCACACAGTCAGCTACCTCATTGCGCCTCTTTTTTTCTTTGCGTCATGTGCTGTTTGGGGAGGGTTTTTTGGAAGGGACATCCTGCGTGACACTGCAGTGCCACTCCTAGATGGGCCCGGTGTTTGTGTCGGCCACTAGGGTCGCTTATCTTACTCACACAGTCAGCTACCTCATTGCGCCTCTTTTTTTCTTTGCGTCATGTGCTGTTTGGGGAGGGTTTTTTGGAAGGGACATCCTGCGTGACACTGCAGTGCCACTCCTAGATGGGCCCGGTGTTTGTCTCGGCCACTAGGGTCGCTTATCTTACTCACACAGCGACCTCGGTGCAAATTTTAGGACTAAAAATAATGGCCCTCATTCCGAGTTGTTCGCTCGTTCTTTTTCATCGCATCGCAGTGAAAATCCGCTTAGTACGCATGCGCAAAGTTCGCACTGCGACTGCGCCAAGTAACTTTACTATGAAGAAAGTATTTTTACTCACGGCTTTTTCTTCGCTCCGGCGATCGTAATGTGATTGACAGGAAATGGGTGTTACTGGGCGGAAACACGGCGTTTTAGGGGCGTGTGGCTGAAAACGCTACCGTTTCCGGAAAAAACGCAGGAGTGGCTGGAGAAACGGTGGGAGTGCCTGGGCGAACGCTGGGTGTGTTTGTGACGTCAACCAGGAACGACAAGCACTGAACTGATCGCACAGGCAGAGTAAGTCTGGAGCTACTCTGAAACTGCTAAGTAGTTAGTAATCGCAATATTGCGCATACATCGGTCGCAATTTTAAGAAGCTAAGATTCACTCCCAGTAGGCGGCGGCTTAGCGTGTGTAACTCTGCTAAATTCGCCTTGCGACCGATCAACTCGGAATGAGGGCCAATATTGTGAGGTGTGAGGTATTCAGAATAGACTGAAAATGAGTGGAAATTATGGTTTTTGAGGTTAATAATACTTTGGGATCAAAATGACCCCCAAATTCTATGATTTAAGCTGTTTTTTAGGGTTTTTTGAAAAAAAACACCCGAATCCAAAACACACCCGAATCCGACAAAAAAAATTCGGTGAGGTTTTGCCAAAACGCGGTCGAACCCAAAACACGGCCGCGGAACCGAACCCAAAACCAAAACACAAAACCCGAAAAATTTTCGGCGCTCATCTCTACTTAGTACATGTCCCCCTAATTCAGACCTGATCGCAAAAGCAAAATCTTTCTCTAATGGGCAAAACCATGTGCACTGCAGGGGGGGGCAGATATAACATGTGCAGAGAGAGTTAGATTTGGGTGGGTTATATTGTTTCTGTGCAGGGTAAATACTGGCTGCTTTATTTTTACACTGCAATTTAGATTGCAGATTGAATACACCACACCCAACTCTAACTCTCTCTGCACATGTTACTTCTGCCCCCCCCCTGCAGTGCACATGCTTTTGCCCAACTGCTAACAAAATTCCTGCTGCGATCAACTTGGAATTAGGCCCCATGTGCAGTGCAGGGGGAGAAGATGTAACATGTGCAGAGAGAGTTAGATTTGGGAGGGTTATACTGTTTCTGTGCAGGGTAAATACTGGCTGCTTTATTTTTACACTGCAATTTAGGGGTATATTTACTAAGGTCCCGATTTTGACCAAGATGGTGTTTTTTCTTCAAAGTGTCATCTCGGGAATTTACTAAACTCAAATCACGGCAGTGATGAGGGCATTCGTATTCTTATTACGGCTGTGTAGTAAAAATACGAATGAATACACCATCGGTCAAACGCGGCTGATTAGATATAGAACTCGTCATTTACTAAGCATTCGTATTTGTAATTTCTACCGTGAAAACGGATTTGCGGCCGCTAAAAATTACTAATCGTGCAAAAAGCCTAAAAAAAAGTAGACCTGCTTTTGAGAAGCGTGTTTACATGTGTTGTCAATTCTACATTACTCACACCTGACGTTTTTGGCCTTTAAAAGGGGCCCAAGCACATTTCTCAACACTCTCAATCTGAAATGGCTGCTACTGTGTGTAGTACTGCTGTATTGTTTGCTGAGGGATACCTGACCCTGCTCCATGAGGCTCAATAAACCCAGGCCAGGAAAATCAACAGGGTCAGCAGGTTGTACATGTTCCGCGTAGGCTGGCCATGGCTTGTTTTTTTAGTGGCCGTTTAAACGAAAACAAAATTGCTGATGACCATGTTATATAGATGAGCAGACTAAATGTAAATAATATTTTCACTCTGTATGACCTGGTCAAACTGAACCTAGACCCTGAGACAGTACGCTCTCGCTCTGTCTCAGGCCTGCACAAACTCCTGCCTGTGTTGCACTTTATGGCTACTGGCAGCGTCCAGGCTGTGACTGGCGATGTAATTAGTATCTCACAGGCCACCTTCTAGAAATATGTAATTCAGGTGAGTGAAAACATACATACACGTCTATGTCTAAGTGGTGCTTCTGTAATGTAATATAACACAGTATTGTATTGATTACAGGTCATGACACTCACCTTTAATTTTTGAAGGGCCACTCAGGATTTGGATGTCTTGGCTGGCTACATAGATGCCTCTCTCTGCTTCCCTACCCAGGAGTCGCAGTGGCCTGCAGTCAGGGTAGCTTTATGTGATCTTGCAGCCATGGCCAATGTGCTGGGTGTCATAGATTAGACATACGTTGAGCTGAGGACACCTAGGGGCAGGCAATATATTTATACCAATACTCATCTGGCCCTAGACACTAATGCTGCATTCAGATCGCAAATGCCGGATCCTACCCGGTAAGAGAAACGTGTACTTACCGGGTGGGATCCGGCATTTGCGCTCCGTTGCTGGCTTTCCGACCCGGCAATATACCGGGTTGGTTGCCATAGCAGCGGAGGGCGCAGCAGCAGCAGGGGCGGGGGTGGAGGCGGCGCCGGGAGATGAGCTCATCTCCTGTGCCGCCTCTGCCTATGCTGTGAATGGGAGCCGTGTCGCATCGGAACGGCTCCCATTCACACTGCGCCTGACCCGGTAATCAACCCGGTAATAACCCTTCTTTTTTACCGGGTTAAATTACCGGGTCAGGCGACCCGCTTATTCACCAAAGGACCTTTCACATCGCACACGGACCCGTTTCGACACGGCAATATGCCGTGTCGATACCGGGTTTTTAGTGCGATGTGAAAGGGGTATAATGTGGAGGTTGTTTGTGTTGCTAATTAAGCAATACACATATTCTGTGTTAACAATTTATTTTTAAGAACACACCAATTTAGGCATAACAGAAACAGAAAAAAATTAAATGGGCACCATATTCTGGCCATGCATTATTTTTTTATTTTTTTTTGGGTGCTGGGTGCGGAGGATTGTGCTGGCTCGTGGGCGCGGCTTCGACTTGAGCGTCGAACTGGGGATTGAACTGGGGTGTGGCATGGTGTTGTTGTCCCTGAGCTCGAGGTCACATGGTGTGAGGCCAACACACTTAGACTTTGGCTAAGATTGTTCAAACTTGCCGTGAGCTGCGTATTAGCGGCAGTGTTGTTTGCGATCATTCTGGACAGATTATCATTGATCATTTGATTATGCTGGATCATCTGGATAAGTGTTTGTTGCTGGCGCTGCTGATCATCCAAGATGCGTTGTAGGTTTGCCTGCATTTGGGTGTTGTCTGCCCTCATCTGTTCCATAGAGTTCGCAATTCGGCCCACCTGCACTATAAGTCTGCTTGAGTTGCGACTCAGTCTTGGCAAATGATGGGGCAGACTTGACAGGTATTGGCTGTGGGTGGTGAGGCACGCGTAGTGTTGTGCCTGTTGTGAGGACCGACGGCTCCAAAACTCTGGCCCCATTTGTGTTGGGCCTGGTGTTGTGCTCATTTGGGGGCTTTGGGATGTTTGGGGTGGTTGGGGTATGTCCTGAGGCATGTTTGGCTGTGTTGGATCGATGGGCTGCAGGTAGAGTGTGAAGGTCTCCTGGGCACGGTCCTGCTGGACATCCTCTGTCATGATGGCTGGGTCGGTATGGGGTTGAACACAGCCACTATTTAGTACATATGTAGCATTGGTCTTACGATAGCATTACGTCAACATGCATTACTTCTTAATATTAATGTAATAGCTAAATAGATTGTGGCCTAAACTTAACTATGTTGGTCACCTTTTATTTAAATGATGTGGCTTCAAACGTTCACTACTCAGTTGTTTAAAGTTTGTGGAAATAGTAGGATTCAGAGTCATAATTACTGTTTAAACACCATGAACTCTAACAAATTCAAAGTACTACATTTACATTTTGTGTATGAAGCTTCCTTTGGAACAACACACACAAATCAAAAATGTGTTGAACAATACACTCATACATTGTTCCAGGCAGTCAGTGGTCTGGGCAAAACGTTAACTAATATAGTGGTCTAAAATGTACACATTAACAATGTTTGTGAGATTTTTAAGGTGCACTATGTTTTGAAGTGGTATTTTTGCCCATGCCAAACAATTGGATGTGATTTTTTTTTTTATTGGCCAAAAAAGCTATTGCGAAAATGTGTTGATATGGGCAACATCAAATTTGACAATTAACCTTCTAAAAATACGTTAACACCATCTGCTTGTAGTTGTTTATTATTGCAAGTATGACTGGTCATTTTGTGTTTTGTTTTTTCAGTACTAACAGTGGTGCAGATGTATAAACCTGGAGAAGGCATAAGGAAGTGAGAAACCAGTGATATGTGCAAGGTGCTAAAGGCACAAGGCAAACAGCTCCAATATGTACATTAACAGTTGTATTTATTTTGTACTGCTGCCTTTATCATCTTGCACATAACAGTGTTTTTTCACTTCCTTATGCCTTCTCCAGGTTAATAAATCTACACCACTGTTTTTTTTAACTTATTTACACATAAATATAAGGTTTACTCACCAGACAACTGTGGGGATTGTGGATCCTCACTTTGGGGACTGGCCAAAAGAGCGAGTGGTGGCACGGCCGACACTGCGGAGATGCGCCGTTGGGGTGGTGATGCTGGTGCTGGAGCTTGAGGCTCAAGACGGGGCCTCTTGGGTGGCCTCGGAGCCACAGTAACCGAGCCCTGTGATGTGCGCCTTAGTGGAGGTGGATTAGACGAAGAACCTGTGTGATAAGATATTCATTAACATTTTGTGTTTCTGTGTTTGCAGAATATGTGGTTACAGTTAAATCTTACCTGCATTAGAGATGAGCGGGTTCGGTTCCTCTGAATCCGAACCCGCCCGAACTTCATGTTTTTTCTCACGGGTCCGAGCGACTCGGATCTTCCCGCCTTGCTCGGTTAACCCGAGCGCGCCCGAACGTCATCATGACGCTGTCGGATTCTCGCGAGGCTCGGATTCTATCGCGAGACTCGGATTCTATATAAGGAGCCGCGCGTCGCCGCCATTTTCACACGTGCATTGAGATTGATAGGGAGAGGACGTGGCTGGCGTCCTCTCCATTGAGATTATAAGAGAGAGAGATTTACTGGAGCTTAGGACTAGGAGGAGTACTGTAGAAGTGTAGAGAGTGCAGAGAGTTTACTAGTGAGTGACCACCAGACAGTGCAGTTTATTTAATATATCCGTTCTCTGCCTGAAAAAAGCGATACACACAGTGACTCAGTCACATACCATATCTGTGTGCACTGCTCAGGCTCAGCCCAGTGTGCTGCATCATCTATATATATTATATATCTGTCTGACTGCTCAGCTCACACAGCTTATAATTGTGGGGGAGACTGGGGAGCACTGCAGTGCCAGTTATAGGTTATAGCAGGAGCCAGGAGTACATAATATTATATAGTGAGTGACCACCAGACAGTGCAGTTTATTTAATATATCCGTTCTCTGCCTGAAAAAAGCGATACACACAGTGACTCAGTCACATACCATATCTGTGTGCACTGCTCAGGCTCAGCCCAGTGTGCTGCATCATCTATATATATTATATATCTGTCTGACTGCTCAGCTCACACAGCTTATAATTGTGGGGGAGACTGGGGAGCACTGCAGTGCCAGTTATAGGTTATAGCAGGAGCCAGGAGTACATAATATTATATTAAAATTAAACAGTGCACACTTTTGCTGCAGGAGTGCCACTGCCAGTGTGACTGACCAGTGACCTGACCACACTGACCACCAGTATAGTTAGTAGTATACTTATATTGTGATTGCCTGAAAAAGTTAAACACTCGTCGTGTGACTTCACTTGTGTGTTGTTGTTTTTTTTATTCTATAAAAATAAAACTCATTCTGCTGACAGACAGTGTCCAGCAGGTCCGTCATTATATAATATATAATATATACCTGTCCGGCTGCAGTAGTGATATATATATATTTTTTATATCATTTATCATCCAGTCGCAGCAGACACAGTACGGTAGTTCACGGCTGTGGCTACCTCTGTGTCTGCACTCGGCAGGCAGTCCGTCCATAATTGTATACCACCTAACCGTGGTTTTTTTTTCTTCTTTATACATACATACTACTACGACATCTCTTTATCAACCAGTCTATATTAGCAGCAGACACAGTACAGTACGGTAGTTCACGGCTGTGGCTACCTCTGTGTCTGCACTCGGCAGGCAGTCCGTCCATAATTGTATACCACCTAACCGTGGTTTTTTTTTCTTTCTTCTTTATACATACATAGTTACATAGACATCTCTTTATCAACCAGTCTATATTAGCAGCAGACACAGTACAGTACGGTAGTTCACGGCTGTGGCTACCTCTGTGTCTGCACTCGGCAGGCAGTCCGTCCATAATTGTATACCACCTAACCGTGGTTTTTTTTTTCTTTCTTCTTTATACATACATAGTTACATAGACATCTCTTTATCAACCAGTCTATATTAGCAGCAGACACAGTACAGTACGGTAGTTCACGGCTGTGGCTACCTCTGTGTCTGCACTCGGCAGTCCGTCCATAATTGTATACCACCTAACCGTGGTTTTTTTTTCTTTCTTCTTTATACATACATAGTTACATAGACATCTCTTTATCAACCAGTCTATATTAGCAGCAGACACAGTACAGTACGGTAGTTCACGGCTGTGGCTACCTCTGTGTCTGCACTCGGCAGGCAGTCCGTCCATAATTGTATACCACCTAACCGTGGTTTTTTTTTCTTTCTTCTTTATACATACATACTACTACGACATCTCTTTATCAACCAGTCTATATTATTAGCAGCAGACACAGTACAGTACGGTAGTTCATGGCTGTGGCTACCTCTGTGTCTGCACTCGGCAGGCAGTCCGTCCATAATTGTATACCACCTAACCGTGGTTTTTTTTTCTTTCTTCTTTATACATACATAGTTACATAGACATCTCTTTATCAACCAGTCTATATTAGCAGCAGACACAGTACAGTACGGTAGTTCACGGCTGTGGCTACCTCTGTGTCTGCACTCGGCAGGCAGTCCATAATTGTATACTAGTATCCATCTCCATTGTTTACCTGAGGTGCCTTTTAGTTGTGCCTATTAAAATATGGAGAACAAAAATGTTGAGGTTCCAAAATTAGGGAAAGATCAAGATCCACTTCCACCTCGTGCTGAAGCTGCTGCCACTAGTCATGGCCGAGACGATGAAATGCCAGCAACGTCGTCTGCCAAGGCCGATGCCCAATGTCATAGTACAGAGCATGTCAAATCCAAAACACCAAATATCAGTAAAAAAAGGACTCCAAAACCTAAAATAAAATTGTCGGAGGAGAAGCGTAAACTTGCCAATATGCCATTTACCACACGGAGTGGCAAGGAACGGCTGAGGCCCTGGCCTATGTTCATGGCTAGTGGTTCAGCTTCACATGAGGATGGAAGCACTCAGCCTCTCGCTAGAAAACTGAAAAGACTCAAGCTGGCAAAAGCACCGCAAAGAACTGTGCGTTCTTCGAAATCCCAAATCCACAAGGAGAGTCCAATTGTGTCGGTTGCGATGCCTGACCTTCCCAACACTGGACGTGAAGAGCATGCGCCTTCCACCATTTGCACGCCCCCTGCAAGTGCTGGAAGGAGCACCCGCAGTCCAGTTCCTGATAGTCAGATTGAAGATGAAGATGTTGAAGTACACCAGGATGAGGAGGATATGGGTGTTGCTGGCGCTGGGGAGGAAATTGACCAGGAGGATTCTGATGGTGAGGTGGTTTGTTTAAGTCAGGCACCCGGGGAGACACCTGTTGTCCGTGGGAGGAATATGGCCGTTGACATGCCTGGTGAAAATACCAAAAAAATCAGCTCTTCAGTGTGGAGGTATTTCAACAGAAAAGCGGACAACAGGTGTCAAGCCGTGTGTTGCCTTTGTCAAGCTGTAATAAGTAGGGGTAAGGACGTTAACCACCTCGGAACATCCTCCCTTATACGTCACCTGCAGCGCATTCATAATAAGTCAGTGACAAGTTCAAAAACTTTGGGCGACAGCGGAAGCAGTCCACTGACCAGTAAATCCCTTCCTCTTGTAACCAAGCTCACGCAAACCACCCCACCAACTCCCTCAGTGTCAATTTCCTCCTTCCCCAGGAATGCCAATAGTCCTGCAGGCCATGTCACTGGCAATTCTGACGAGTCCTCTCCTGCCTGGGATTCCTCCGATGCATCCTTGCGTGTAACGCCTACTGCTGCTGGCGCTGCTGTTGTTGCTGCTGGGAGTCGATGGTCATCCCAGAGGGGAAGTCGTAAGCCCACTTGTACTACTTCCAGTAAGCAATTGACTGTCCAACAGTCCTTTGCGAGGAAGATGAAATATCACAGCAGTCATCCTGCTGCAAAGCGGATAACTGAGGCCTTGACAACTATGTTGATGTTAGACGTGCGTCCGGTATCCGCCGTTAGTTCACAGGGAACTAGACAATTTATTGAGGCAGTGTGCCCCCGTTACCAAATACCATCTAGGTTCCACTTCTCTAGGCAGGCGATACCGAGAATGTACACGGACGTCAGAAAAAGAGTCACCAGTGTCCTAAAAAATGCAGTTGTACCCAATGTCCACTTAACCACGGACATGTGGACAAGTGGAGCAGGGCAGGGTCAGGACTATATGACTGTGACAGCCCACTGGGTAGATGTATGGACTCCCGCCGCAAGAACAGCAGCGGCGGCACCAGTAGCAGCATCTCGCAAACGCCAACTCTTTCCTAGGCAGGCTACGCTTTGTATCACCGCTTTCCAGAATACGCACACAGCTGAAAACCTCTTACGGCAACTGAGGAAGATCATCGCGGAATGGCTTACCCCAATTGGACTCTCCTGTGGATTTGTGGCATCGGACAACGCCAGCAATATTGTGTGTGCATTAAATATGGGCAAATTCCAGCACGTCCCATGTTTTGCACATACCTTGAATTTGGTGGTGCAGAATTTTTTAAAAAACGACAGGGGCGTGCAAGAGATGCTGTCGGTGGCCAGAAGAATTGCGGGACACTTTCGGTGTACAGGCACCACGTACAGAAGACTGGAGCACCACCAAAAACTACTGAACCTGCCCTGCCATCATCTGAAGCAAGAAGTGGTAACGAGGTGGAATTCAACCCTCTATATGCTTCAGAGGTTGGAGGAGCAGCAAAAGGCCATTCAAGCCTATACAATTGAGCACGATATAGGAGGTGGAATGCACCTGTCTCAAGCGCAGTGGAGAATGATTTCAACGTTGTGCAAGGTTCTGATGCCCTTTGAACTTGCCACACGTGAAGTCAGTTCAGACACTGCCAGCCTGAGTCAGGTCATTCCCCTCATCAGGCTTTTGCAGAAGAAGCTGGAGACATTGAAGGAGGAGCTAACACGGAGCGATTCCGCTAGGCATGTGGGACTTGTGGATGGAGCCCTTAATTCGCTTAACAAGGATTCACGGGTGGTCAATCTGTTGAAATCAGAGCACTACATTTTGGCCACCGTGCTCGATCCTAGATTTAAAGCCTACCTTGGATCTCTCTTTCCGGCAGACACAAGTCTGCTGGGGTTGAAAGACCTGCTGGTGACAAAATTGTCAAGTCAAGCGGAACGCGACCTGTCAACATCTCCTCCTTCACATTCTCCCGCAACTGGGGGTGCGAGGAAAAGGCTCAGAATTCCGAGCCCACCCGCTGGCGGTGATGCAGGGCAGTCTGGAGCGACTGCTGATGCTGACATCTGGTCCGGACTGAAGGACCTGACAACGATTACGGACATGTCGTCTACTGTCACTGCATATGATTCTCTCAACATTGATAGAATGGTGGAGGATTATATGAGTGACCGCATCCAAGTAGGCACGTCACACAGTCCGTACTTATACTGGCAGGAAAAAGAGGCAATTTGGAGGCCCTTGCACAAACTGGCTTTATTCTACCTAAGTTGCCCTCCCACAAGTGTGTACTCCGAAAGAGTGTTTAGTGCCGCCGCTCACCTTGTCAGCAATCGGCGTACGAGGTTACATCCAGAAAATGTGGAGAAGATGATGTTCATTAAAATGAATTATAATCAATTCCTCCGCGGAGACATTGACCAGCAGCAATTGCTTCCACAAAGTACACAGGGAGCTGAGATGGTGGATTCCAGTGGGGACGAATTGATAATCTGTGAGGAGGGGGATGTACACGGTGATATATCGGAGGGTGATGATGAGGTGGACATCTTGCCTCTGTAGAGCCAGTTTGTGCAAGGAGAGATTAATTGCTTCTTTTTTGGGGGGGGTCCAAACCAACCCGTCATATCAGTCACAGTCGTGTGGCAGACCCTGTCACTGAAATGATGGGTTGGTTAAAGTGTGCATGTCCTGTTTTGTTTATACAACATAAGGGTGGGTGGGAGGGCCCAAGGACAATTCCATCTTGCACCTCTTTTTTCTTTTCTTTTTCTTTGCATCATGTGCTGATTGGGGAGGGTTTTTTGGAAGGGACATCCTGCGTGACACTGCAGTGCCACTCCTAAATGGGCCCGGTGTTTGTGTCGGCCACTAGGGTCGCTAATCTTACTCACACAGTCAGCTACCTCATTGCGCCTCTTTTTTTCTTTGCGTCATGTGCTGTTTGGGGAGGGTTTTTTGGAAGGGACATCCTGCGTGACACTGCAGTGCCACTCCTAGATGGGCCCGGTGTTTGTGTCGGCCACTAGGGTCGCTAATCTTACTCACACAGCTACCTCATTGCGCCTCTTTTTTTCTTTGCGTCATGTGCTGTTTGGGGAGGGTTTTTTGGAAGGGCCATCCTGCGTGACACTGCAGTGCCACTCCTAGATGGGCCCGGTGTTTGTGTCGGCCACTAGGGTCGCTAATCTTACTCACACAGCTACCTCATTGCGCCTCTTTTTTTCTTTGCGTCATGTGCTGTTTGGGGAGGGTTTTTTGGAAGGGACATCCTGCGTGACACTGCAGTGCCACTCCTAGATGGGCCCGGTGTTTGTGTCGGCCACTAGGGTCGCTTATCTTACTCACACAGCGACCTCGGTGCAAATTTTAGGACTAAAAATAATATTGTGAGGTGTGAGGTATTCAGAATAGACTGAAAATGAGTGTAAATTATGGTTTTTGAGGTTAATAATACTTTGGGATCAAAATGACCCCCAAATTCTATGATTTAAGCTGTTTTTTAGTGTTTTTTGAAAAAAATACCCGAATCCAAAACACACCCGAATCCGACAAAAAAAATTCGGTGAGGTTTTGCCAAAACGCGTTCGAACCCAAAACACGGCCGCGGAACCGAACCCAAAACCAAAACACAAAACCCGAAAAATTTCAGGCGCTCATCTCTAACCTGCATTGCCACCATCTGCATCTCTAGGCAGTGTTGGCTATGGCCTGGCTGTGCTGCTTCTCTGGCGAACTGTAGAAATATGAAGAATGTCGATATGAACATACTCTTTGGTTGATATGTTTATGCCAATTACTTATTGGGGTGTTAACATATGTGGTACCTGCTGTGACTTAAACTAAGCGATGCTTAGCCTTGAATGCATGACTACATTGTGTGTGTATACTTTAAATGCAAAACAAATTCACCAAACAATACATACACAAAGGCAAATAATGCACAATATTATACTACTTAAAACACATACGTCGTAGCTTTACACAGCCACAATATTGCATGCTCAGTTACCAATTTTAGACGCTAACAAGAAAACAGTAGCCACAAATATCTGCACTAAAATGACATCATCAAAACAACAAATGCATGAAAATACACATAATCAACACAAATGAAAACCCAGAACAACACAAAATAAGCATACATCCATTGAAAATGATATTATAAAAAAAACATATGCATAAAACACAGTAATCACACTTCATTAAAATACACCGACTAACATTTACTTGGAAAAGCAGACACCAGAAAAAGGCCAACACAAAAAGAAACATTGACAATACATAATGCCAAAAAAAACAGAATTAAGAGTAACACTACATCAGCCCTGGCCAACCTGTGTCTCTCCAGATGTAGTGAAACTACACATCCCAGCATGCCCGCCAACACATTTGGCATTCACTAAGATCAAAACTGTGGCAAGGCATGATGGGACTTGTCGTTTTACAACAGCTGGAGAGCCACAGGTTGCCCAGGCCTGCACTACATCACCAACACATTAGAAGAAAGAACCAAATAACAAACACAATTAGCGCAAAGACATTTCACACAACTAAGGACAAAGCACAGATGTTTCAAATAATGAAAAAAAATGAGCAAACTCACCATCCTGCCTTGGCCGATTTGAATCCCGGACATGAGTTGCACAAACCACTTCAGGCGGAATCAGCGTACGAACAGGCTCCTCCCAATCTCGATAAGACGCTCGGAAGGGGTGTCCACCCCTGGTTTGGCGGGCTGATTTAGCCTCCTTCGCCATCTTCGCCTTCACACGGCGCTTGATGTCGTAGAAGCGCTTACGACAGCATACCCTCCAACATTTTACACACAAAAATCGGTACAAATTAGAAAAAGGGCGTGGCCACGGGTAAAGGGGGCGTGGCCACATCCCTTTTCCTATACTTTCAATGGAAGTTTGGAGAGCCAAAAATAGGTACGGACCATAAAAAAAAGGTACTGTACCTATTAAAAAGGTACAGTTGGAGGGTATGCGACAGGTGTCCTCGGTCCGCCTCACCACACCCTCACTATTCACAGCCGCAACGACCTTCCCCCACAGAATAGTCTTCCTGCGTGTCGACACCTTTGCAGCATCATGGCCAAACAACTGGCGATGATGCCTCATCAGCTCCCGCACCAGAGCCATATTTTCAGCGTAACTGAACTTAACATTGCGGCCCGTCTTTGTAGTGGTGCGTGGCTGCGGAGCCATAACACCATCACTATTAGTGGAAGCCGCTGCAGCAACCTCCCCCTCCTCCTCACTAACCTCCTCCCTCTCACTCACCTCCTCCACCTCACTAACCTCCTCCCTCTCACTCACCTCCTCCACCTCACTCACCTCCTCCACCACACTCACCTCTGACTGGGACATAATCAGGACAAACAACAAATAACACTGAGAAAAAAAACAAATAACACACTCCTCCACTACCACTACACACCACACACACACAGACACACACACACTCACTCACAAACAATGACAATAGACGTAACAAAAAAAACAAAGACAAAAAACTAGACAGACTTTTAAATAACTACACAACTAGTATGACAAGACTACTTACACACACAGTACAGCACTCAACAATCGCAAAACTCCGCCTCAAATCCTCCACAAACTCCACAAAACTCACCAACTCCTAACACACCTTCCTCTCTCCTCTCCACTAGCTAAACCCACGAGGTGCGGCCGGTTTGGGGCGTTTTTATAGTAATGAGCACAGACACTCCTCCATCACGAATCAAACCAATCACGGACGAGTGACAAAATCGAAACTTAGAAAAAAAACGCGGCAGGGAACGGATAAACACTGCCGTAACCGAAATGTGATGCAGTCGTAACAAAAACCTCAGAACACGGCCGACAAACCACTAAATCGGCCGCATTATACCTAACAAAAATACGAATGACATCGACATCGGACAACAGGAAAAAAAAAATACGACAGCTTAGTAAATGAGGCGTAACAAATTCAAAAAGTTGCACAAATACACTTTCGATGTCATTCGTGATGATTCTCACTCCAAATCGGGACAAATACGAATTTTAGTAAATATACCCCTTAGATTTCAGTTTGACCACACCTCACCCAAATCTAACTCTCTCTGCACATGTTACATCTGCCCCCCGCCCCCGCTGCAGTGCACATGGAGGGGTCATTCCGAGTTGTTGGCTCGTTGCCGATTTTCGCAACGGAGCGATTAATGCGAAAATGCGCATGCGCATGGTACGCAGTGCGCATGCGCTAAGTATTTTAGCTCAAAACTTAGTAGATTTACTCACGGGAGAACAAAGAATTTCCATCGTTGAAGTGAACGGAGTGTGATTGACAGGAAGTGGGTGTTTTTGGGCGGAAACTCAGCGTTTTCACGGCGTTTGCGGAAAAACGCAGGCGTGCCAGAGAAAAACGCGGGAGTGGCTGGAGAAACGGGGGAGTGGCTGGCCGAACGCAGGGCGTGTTTGTGACGTCAAACCAGGAACGAAACTAACTGAACTGATCGCTAATCGTGAGTAGGTCCGGAGCTACTCAGAAACTGCTAAGAATTATTTATTCGCAATTCTGCTAATCTTTCGTTCACAATTCTGCTAAGCGAAGATAAACTCCCAGAGGGCGGCGGCTTAGCGTGTGCAATGCTGCTAAAATCTGCTAGCGAGCGAACAACTCGGAATCACCCCCATGGTTTTGCCCATTAGAGAAAAATGTTGCTGCTGCGATCAGGTCTGAAACTCTGAATTAGGCTCTAGGTCTCCACTGAATGGGAATAATTCTGACCACAACTAGAGACTACATTTTTATTTAAACTAGGCTCGCACATTGGGAGTCATTCCGAGTTGTTCGCTCGTTGCCGATTTTCGCTATGCTGCGATTTGCTGCTAAATGTGCATGGTACGCAGGGCGCATGCGCTTAGTTATTTAACTAAAAACTTAGCAGTTTTGCTGTTGTTCGTGCGGCGCTTTTCAGTCGCACTGCTGATCGGTGAGTGATTGACAGAAAAGGGGCGTTTCTGGGTGGTAACTGAGCGTTTTCCGGGAGTGTGCTAAAAAACGCAGGCGTGTCAGGGAAAAACGCAGGAGTGGCTGGAGAAACGGGGGAGTGGCTGGTCGGACGCTGGGCGTGTTTGTGACGTCAAACCAGGAACTAAACGGACTGAGGTGATCGCAATCTAGGAGTAAGTCTGGAGCTACTCAGAAACTGCAAGGAATTATTTATTAGCAGTTCTGCTAATCTTTCCTAATGACAGTGTTGACCTGTTTCAGGTGTCACCAATAGTGGTCGACCTAATGACTGCCGACCCAACGATCCACACCCCATAATCATATCTTTGTAAATATACAGTATGTAACTGAGATCTCTGCATTTCTACATCATGTAGGATGTAAATGTCATTTACTGGTTCATTGTAGTGTGCTGGGGGAAATCTGCATCTTTTTTTTTTCTCAGAGCCACCGCCTGTGTCCAAAGATTCAGCATCGGCTCAACATCAGATGGGCAATTGGATACCTCAGCAACCCCAAGGCTACTTGGGATGTCTGGCACAACTAAACGTCCGAGGCCAGGGAAGTTGTGTCCGAAAACGCAGCCACTGGCTTTGGCATGCCCACAAAATGCATGCTACACATTTCCACTTTCAGCAGCGATCACCATCGCCGCCCCCAAGCACCTGCAGCGTGTCAATCAAGCTGTGTCTAAGTGGGCACAGCGTCCTGAGCCGCAACATCATAGCGGCACACGCGCACTGCAGGCGTGGCTGGAGAAACGGGGGAGTGGCTGGCCGAACGCAGGTCGTGTTTGTGACGTCAAACCAGGAACTAAACGGACTGAGGTGATCGCAATCTGTGAATAAGTCTGGAGCTACTCAGAAACTGCAGGGAATTATTTAGTAGCAGTTCTGCTAATCTTTCATTCGCTATTCTGCTAAGCTAAGATACACTCCCAGAGGGCGGCGGCCTAGCGTGTGCACTGCTGCTAAAAGCAGCTAGCGAGCGAACAACTCGGAATGACCACCATTGTTGGTGTTACTAATTTATCTGACTATTTTTAAAGAAAATATATGTTATACCCATCACCAGAGAAAAATGCTCAAACCAGTCTTTAGAAGTAAACTGGGTGCTGTCCGTCATTAACAGTGCTGCACAAAGCTACAAAGAGCGAAGCCTCATTTACAATGCTCCATTACGCCTAAAATAATAATACTTAGACAATAATGGAAGAAATCCAGAATTATCTCCTATCTCTGGTTGCCCCATAACTGTTTTTCCAGTGGAGACAATTCATTGACAGTAAAGGAGGATTAGAACATTAGCACTAATACTGACCTGTAGTAATCCGAGTCCTAATTAGTGGTTTCACTTGTATACATTACTTCACTTATCCATAACGGGGCATAAATATTAGAGATGTGCACTTGAAATTTTTCGGGTTTTGTGTTTTGGTTTTGGGTTCGGTTCCGCGGCCGTGTTTTGGGTTCGACCGCGTTTTGGCAAAACCTCACCGAATTTTTTTTGTCGGATTCGGGTGTGTTTTGGATTCGGGTGTTTTTTTCAAAAAACACTAAAAAACAGCTTAAATCATAGAATTTGGGGGTCATTTTGATCCCAAAGTATTATTAACCTCAAAAACCATAATTTCCACTCATTTTCAGTCTATTCTGAATACCTCACACCTCACAATATTATTTTTAGTCCTAAAATTTGCACCGAGGTCGCTGGATGACTAAGCTAAGCGACCCTAGTGGCCGACACAAACACCGGGCCCATCTAGGAGTGGCACTGCAGTGTCACGCAGGATGGCCCTTCCAAAAAACACTCCCCAAACAGCACATGACGCAAAGAAAAAAAGAGGCGCAATGAGGTAGCTGTGTGAGTAAGATAAGCGACCCTAGTGGCCGACACAAACACCGGGCCCATCTAGGAGTGGCACTGCAGTGTCACGCAGGATGGCCCTTCCAAAAAACACTCCCCAAACAGCACATGACGCAAAGAAAAAAAGAGGCGCAATGAGGTAGCTGTGTGAGTAAGCTAAGCGACCCTAGTGGCCGACACAAACACCTGGCCCATCTAGGAGTGGCACTGCAGTGTCACGCAGGATGGCCCTTCCAAAAAACACTCCCCAAACAGCACATGACGCAAAGAAAAAAAGAGGCGCAATGAGGTAGCTGTGTGAGTAAGATAAGCGACCCTAGTGGCCGACACAAACACCGGGCCCATCTAGGAGTGGCACTGCAGTGTCACGCAGGATGGCCCTTCCAAAAAACACTCCCCAAACAGCACATGACGCAAAGAAAAAAAGAGGCGCAATGAGGTAGCTGTGTGAGTAAGATAAGCGACCCTAGTGGCCGACACAAACACCGGGCCCATCTATGAGTGGCACTGCAGTGTCACGCAGGATGGCCCTTCCAAAAAACACTCCCCAAACAGCACATGACGCAAAGAAAAAAAGAGGCGCAATGAGGTAGCTGTGTGAGTAAGATAAGCGACCCTAGTGGCCGACACAAACACCTGGCCCATCTAGGAGTGGCACTGCAGTGTCACACAGGATGGCCCTTCCAAAAAACACTCCCCAAACAGCACATGACGCAAAGAAAAAAAGAGGCGCAATGAGGTAGCTGTGTGAGTAAGATAAGCGACCCTAGTGGCCGACACAAACACCGTCCCATCTAGGAGTGGCACTGCAGTGTCACGCAGGATGGCCCTTCCAAAAAACACTCCCCAAACAGCACATGACGCAAAGAAAAAAAGAGGCGCAATGAGGTAGCTGTGTGAGTAAGATAAGCGACCCTAGTGGCCGACACAAACACCGGGCCCATCTAGGAGTGGCACTGCAGTGTCACGCAGGATGGCCCTTCCAAAAAACACTCCCCAAACAGCACATGACGCAAAGAAAAAAAGAGGCGCAATGAGGTAGCTGTGTGAGTAAGATAAGCGACCCTAGTGGCCGACACAAACACCTGGCCCATCTAGGAGTGGCACTGCAGTGTCACGCAGGATGGCCCTTCCAAAAAACACTCCCCAAACAGCACATGACGCAAAGAAAAAAAGAGGCGCAATGAGGTAGCTGTGTGAGTAAGATAAGCGACCCTAGTGGCCGACACAAACACCGGGCCCATCTAGGAGTGGCACTGCAGTGTCACGCAGGATGGCCCTTCCAAAAAACACTCCCCAAACAGCACATGACGCAAAGAAAAAAAGAGGCGCAATGAGGTAGCTGTGTGAGTAAGATAAGCGACCCTAGTGGCCGACACAAACACCGGGCCCATCTAGGAGTGGCACTGCAGTGTCACGCAGGATGGCCCTTCCAAAAAACACTCCCCAAACAGCACATGACGCAAAGAAAAAAAGAGGCGCAATTAGGTAGCTGTGTGAGTAAGATAAGCGACCCTAGTGGCCGACACAAACACCTGGCCCATCTAGGAGTGGCACTGCAGTGTCACGCAGGATGGCCCTTCCAAAAAACACTCCCCAAACAGCACATGACGCAAAGAAAAATTAAAGAAAAAAGAGGTGCAAGATGGAATTGTCCTTGGGCCCTCCCACCCACCCTTATGTTGTATAAACAGGACATGCACACTTTAACCAACCCATCATTTCAGTGACAGGGTCTGCCACACGACTGTAACTGAAATGACGGGTTGGTTTGGACCCCCACCAAAAAAGAAGCAATTAATCTCTCCTTGCACAAACTGGCTCTACAGAGGCAAGATGTCCACCTCATCATCATCCTCCGATATATCACCGTGTACATCCCCCTCCTCACAGATTATCAATTCGTCCCCACTGGAATCCACCATCTCAGCTCCCTGTGTACTTTGTGGAGGCAATTGCTGCTGGTCAATGTCTCCACGGAGGAATTGATTATAATTCATTTTAATGAACATCATCTTCTCCACATTTTCTGGAAGTAACCTCGTACGCCGATTGCTGACAAGGTGAGCGGCGGCACTAAACACTCTTTCGGAGTACACACTTGTGGGAGGGCAACTTAGGTAGAATAAAGCCAGTTTGTGCAAGGGCCTCCAAATTGCCTCTTTTTCCTGCCAGTATAAGTACGGACTGTCTGACGTGCCTACTTGGATGCGGTCACTCATATAATCCTCCACCATTCTTTCAATGGTGAGAGAATCATATGCAGTGACAGTAGACGACATGTCCGTAATCGTTGTCAGGTCCTTCAGTCCGGACCAGATGTCAGCATCAGCAGTCGCTCCAGACTGCCCTGCATCACCGCCAGCGGGTGGGCTCGGAATTCTGAGCCTTTTCCTCGCACCCCCAGTTGCTGGAGAATGTGAAGGAGGAGATGTTGACAGGTCGCGTTCCGCTTGACTTGACAATTTTCTCACCAGCAGGTCTTTGAACCCCAGCAGACTTGTGTCTGCCGGAAAGAGAGATCCAAGGTAGGTTTTAAATCTAGGATCGAGCACGGTGGCCAAAATGTAGTGCTCTGATTTCAACAGATTGACCACCCGTGAATCCTTGTTAAGCGAATTAAGGGCTCCATCCACAAGTCCCACATGCCTAGCGGAATCGCTCCGTGTTAGCTCCTCCTTCAATGTCTCCAGCTTCTTCTGCAAAAGCCTGATGAGGGGAATGACCTGACTCAGGCTGGCAGTGTCTGAACTGACTTCACGTGTGGCAAGTTCAAAGGGCAGCAGAACCTTGCACAACGTTGAAATCATTCTCCACTGCGCTTGAGACAGGTGCATTCCACCTCCTATATCGTGCTGAATTGTATAGGCTTGAATGGCCTTTTGCTGCTCCTCCAACCTCTGAAGCATATATAGGGTTGAATTCCACCTCGTTACCACTTCTTGCTTCAGATGATGGCAGGGCAGGTTCAGGCGTTTTTGGTGTTGCTCCAGTCTTCTGTACGTGGTGCCTGTACGCAGGGCTTAAAGTGGTCCTGGAGAGGTGGGGGAACTCATCCCCTTTATCACCTGCGCGCCGTAGGCGCGCGCCGCAGAAGGGGGTGTGGCCTCACCAAGAAGGGGCGTGGTCACACAATAGTACCCCCAATTAAAAATCCGCTCCATTACACCTAATTACATCACTGTTACTTTAACGTTAATGAAAAATTGAGCCAGCCTAAAACTACACCTGAAACCTGGGAAGCATGTAATCCAATGCACAGCCAAGATGGGGGTAGGGGACCCCAGCTGGATACATACAGAGCAGTATCTCTATATATACACAGCGAGGGGTCTTAGCCCGGTACTCACAGAAAGATCCCGAACAGCAGCGCAACAACTCCGAGCTCCTGTAGCAGCACCCTCATCGTCCACTGCAGGGGCAAACACAGGATTTGGTAGGATGGGGGCGTGTGTGTGTGTGTGATATATAAATAAAATGCCCCCGCACACACACTGGGACTGCAGACTGTACATACACACACACACTGGGACTGCAGTCTGCCCCACCACACCATGGCTGCAAATTACAAACACACACTGGGACCGCAGACTGCCCCCACCCCCCCCACACACACACACACACACACACACACACACAGATACTTAAACTGCAGAATACATTACACACATGCTCACCCCCCCACACACACACACACATATACACAATGGGACTGCAAATTACACACACACACATATGCTGGGACTGCAGATAGTACACACACACTCCCCCTCTCCCTCCTTCCCCAGGGACAGCAGCAGCTCACACACATCTGACCTGTGTAATGATGGGAGGCACTGGCAGCTGTGGACTGGAGCTGAGGAAGACGGAGTTCCTGCCGATGAGTAGTGCAGTGAGTGTCTGGTCCCCTGCACTGCTTGGAACATGAAAGGGCTGCACGGAGCTGTGCCACGGCAGCACAGATCACAGTTCAAGCTTGAGGCTTCTCTCACAAATAAATAAACAATAATCGGTGAACTGCGATGGGTCTGCCTGCCTGGGTCTGCGATGGGTCTGCCTGGCAGTCCTCCTGCATTGCAGTGCAATGATTATTGTTTATTTATTTGCTTGTTTGTGAGAGAAGCCTCAAGCTTGAACTGTGAAATGTGCTGTCCACCGGCATCATAGGGATTGGGACAGCCGGAGGCACTGCACTGGAGGGAGGCGGCTATCCGGGGCCTGCACACTGCTAGACGCGGGAGAGAGGAGGGAGCACACTTCTGTCAGTGGGACGGAGGAGTAGCAGGGTGCGTCAGTGGGTCCCAGCTGTAGTGAGGTTTGACGTTGTCAGCAGCCGTCAGCCATTCCTGCGGACCAGCTGCTGATCAAAAGAAGAGGCCGCTCTTTGAATCTGATTATGGCGCCGACTGTGCACCAATCACGGCTGGCGGACCGCCAGCCAATGAGAAGGTGCCACTAGGCAGCTTCTCATTGGCTGGCGGTGCGCGAGCCATGATTGGCTCACAGGCTCATCCAGTTGGAAAAAAAAAAGCCTTGCTTTCTTTTTATTGGCAGCCGGTCCGCCCATGAGCCAGGATTGGCTGGCGGGTGCTGCAAGCTACCAAGTGCACTGATCAGACGCTAGTGGTCGGACGGAGGCGGAACTGGTTCCGCCTTCAATTTGAAGTGACGGAACGCAGTTCCGCCCCGTTCCGGCCCACTTTAAGCACTGCCTGTACGCCGAAAGTGTCCCGCAATTCTTCTGGCCACCGACAGCATCTCTTGCACGCCCCTGTCTTTTTTAAAAAATTCTGCACCACCAAATTCAAGGTATGTGCAAAACATGGGACGTGCTGGAATTTGCCCAGATTTAATGCACACACAATATTGCTGGCGTTGTCCGATGCCACAAATCCACAGGAGAGTCCAATTAGGGTAAGCCATTCAGCGATGATCTTCCTCAGTTGCCGTAGGAGGTTTTCAGCTGTGTGCGTATTCTGGAAACCGGTGATACAAAGCGTAGCCTGCCTAGGAAAGAGTTGGCGCTTGCGAGATGCTGCTACTGGTGCCGCCGCTGCTGTTCTTGCGGCGGGAGTCCATACATCTACCCAGTGGGCTGTCACAGTCATATAGTCCTGACCCTGCCCTGCTCCACTTGTCCACATGTCCGTGGTTAAGTGGACATTGGGTACAGCTGCATTTTTTAGGACACTGGTGACTCTTTTTCTGAGGTCTGTGTACATTTTCGGTATCGCCTGCCTAGAGAAATGGAACCTAGATGGTATTTGGTACCGGGGACACAGTACCTCCAACAAGTCTCTAGTTGGCTCTGCAGTAATGATGGATACCGGAACCACGTTTCTCACCACCCAGGATGCCAAGGCCTCAGTTATCCGCTTTGCAGCAGGATGACTGCTGTGATATTTCATCTTCCTCGCAAAGGACTGTTGGACAGTCAATTGCTTGGTGGAAGTAGTAAAAGTGGTCTTACGATTTCCCCTCTGGGATGACCATCGACTCCCAGCAGCAACAACAGCAGCGCCAGCAGCAGTAGGCGTTACACGCAAGGATGCATCGGAGGAATCCCAGGCAGGAGAGGAATCGTCAGAATTGCCAGTGACATGGCCTGCAGGACTATTGGCATTCCTGGGGAAGGAGGAAATTGACACTGAGGGAGTTGGTGGGGTGGTTTGCGTGAGCTTGGTTACAAGAGGAAGGGATTTACTGGTCAGTGGACTGCTTCCGCTGTCGCCCAAAGTTTTTGAACTTGTCACTGACTTATTATGAATGCGCTGCAGGTGACGTATAAGGGAGGATGTTCCGAGGTGGTTAACGTCCTTACCCCTACTTATTACAGCTTGACAAAGGCAACACACTGCTTGACAAATGTTGTCCGCATTTCTGTTGAAATACTTCCACACCGAAGAGCTGATTTTTTTGGTATTTTCACCAGGCATGTCAACGGCCATATTCCTCCCACGGACAACAGGTGTCTCCCCGGGTGCCTGACTTAAACAAACCACCTCACCATCAGAATCCTCCTTGTCAATTTCCTCCCCAGCGCCAGCAACACCCATATCCTCCTCATCCTGGTGTACTTCAACACTGACATCTTCAATCTGACTATCAGGAACTGGACTGCGGGTGCTCCTTCCAGCACTTGCAGGGGGCGTGCAAATGGTGGAAGGCGCATGCTCTTCACGTCCAGTGTTGGGAAGGTCAGGCATCGCAACCGACACAATTGGACTCTCCTTGTGGATTTGGGATTTCGAAGAACGCACAGTTCTTTGCGGTGCTTTTGCCAGCTTGAGTCTTTTCATTTTTCTAGCGAGAGGCTGAGTGCTTCCATCCTCATGTGAAGCTGAACCACTAGCCATGAACATAGGCCAGGGCCTCAGCCGTTCCTTGCCACTCCGTGTGGTAAATGGCATATTGGCAAGTTTACGCTTCTCCTCCGACAATTTTATTTTAGATTTTGGAGTCCTTTTTTTACTGATATTTGGTGTTTTGGATTTTACATGCTCTGTACTATGACATTGGGCATCGGCCTTGGCAGACGACGTTGCTGGCATTTCATCGTCTCGGCCATGACTAGTGGCAGCAGCTTCAGCACGAGGTGGAAGTGGATCTTGATCTTTCCCTAATTTTGGAACCTCAACATTTTTGTTCTCCATATTTTAATAGGCACAACTAAAAGGCACCTCAGGTAAACAATGGAGATGGATGGATACTAGTATACTTATGGATGGACGAGCGACTGCCGACACAGAGGTAGCTACAGCCGTGGACTACCGTACTGTGTCTGCTGCTAATATAGACTGGATGATAATGAGATGAAATCAAGATATATATATATATAATATCACTAGTACTGCAGCCGGACAGGTATATATATTTATTATGTAATGACTGATGACGGACCTGCTGGACACTGTCAGCTCAGCAGCACCGCAGACTGCTACAGTAAGCTACTATAGTAGTATGTATAAAGAAGAAAGAAAAAAAAAAACCACGGGTAGGTGGTATACAATTATGGATGGACGAGCGACTGCCGACACAGAGGTAGCTACAGCCGTGGACTACCGTACTGTGTCTGCTGCTAATATAGACTGGATGATAATGAGATAAAATCAATATATATATATATAATATCACACTAGTACTGCAGCCGGACAGGTAGATATATTTATTATGTAATGACTGATGACGGACCTGCTGGACACTGTCAGCTCAGCAGCACCGCAGACTGCTACAGTAAGCTACTATAGTAGTATGTATAAAGAAGAAAGAAAAAAAAAACACGGGTAGGTGGTATTCAATTATGGATGGACGAGCGACTGCCGACACAGAGGTAGCTACAGCCGTGGACTACCGTACTGTGTCTGCTGCTAATATAGACTGGATGATAATGAGATGAAATCAATATATATATATATAATATCACACTAGTACTGCAGCCGGACAGGTAGATATATTTATTATGTAATGACTGATGACGGACCTGCTGGACACTGTCAGCTCAGCAGCACCGCAGACTGCTACAGTAAGCTACTATAGTAGTATGTATAAAGAAGAAAGAAAAAAAAAAAACCACGGGTAGGTGGTATACAATTATGGATGGACGAGCGACTGCCGACACAGAGGTAGCTACAGCCGTGGACTACCGTACTGTGTCTGCTGCTAATATAGACTGCATGATAATGAGATGAAATCAATATATATATATATATATAATATCACACTAGTACTGCAGCCGGACAGGTAGATATATTTATTATGTAATGACTGATGACGGACCTGCTGGACACTGTCAGCTCAGCAGCACCGCAGACTGCTACAGTAAGCTACTATAGTAGTATGTATAAAGAAGAAAGAAAAAAAAAAACCACGGGTAGGTGGTATACAATTATGGATGGACGAGCGACTGCCGACACAGAGGTAGCTACAGCCGTGGACTACCGTACTGTGTCTGCTGCTAATATAGACTGGATGATAATGAGATGAAATCAATATATATATATATTAGAGATGAGCGCCTGAAATTTTTCGGGTTTTGTGTTTTGGTTTTGGGTTCGGTTCCGCGGCCGTGTTTTGGGTTCGACCGCGTTTTGGCAAAACCTCACCGAATTTTTTTTGTCGGATTCGGGTGTGTTTTGGATTCGGGTGTTTTTTTCAAAAAACACTAAAAAACAGCTTAAATCATAGAATTTGGGGGTCATTTTGATCCCAAAGTATTATTAACCTCAAAAACCATAATTTACACTCATTTTCAGTCTATTCTGAATACCTCACACCTCACAATATTATTTTTAGTCCTTAAATTTGCACCGAGGTCGCTGTGTGAGTAAGATAAGCGACCCTAGTGGCCGACACAAACACCGGGCCCATCTAGGAGTGGCACTGCAGTGTCACGCAGGATGTCCCTTCCAAAAAACCCTCCCCAAACAGCACATGACGCAAAGAAAAAAAGAGGCGCAATGAGGTAGCTGTGTGAGTAAGATTAGCGACCCTAGTGGCCGACACAAACACCGGGCCCATCTAGGAGTGGCACTGCAGTGTCACGCAGGATGGCCCTTCCAAAAAACACTCCCCAAACAGCACATGACGCAAAGAAAAAAAGAGGCGCAATGAGGTAGCTGTGTGAGTAAGATTAGCGACCCTAGTGGCCGACACAAACACCGGGCCCATCTAGGAGTGGCACTGCAGTGTCACGCAGGATGGCCCTTCCAAAAAACCCTCCCCAAACAGCACATGACGCAAAGAAAAAAAGAGGCGCAATGAGGTAGCTGTGTGAGTAAGATTAGCGACCCTAGTGGCCGACACAAACACCGGGCCCATCTAGGAGTGGCACTGCAGTGTCACGCAGGATGTCCCTTCCAAAAAACCCTCCCCAAACAGCACATGACGCAAAGAAAAAAAGAGGCGCAATGAGGTAGCTGTGTGAGTAAGATTAGCGACCCTAGTGGCCGACACAAACACCGGGCCCATCTAGGAGTGGCACTGCAGTGTCACGCAGGATGTCCCTTCCAAAAAACCCTCCCCAAACAGCACATGACGCAAAGAAAAAAAGAGGCGCAATGAGGTAGCTGTGTGAGTAAGATTAGCGACCCTAGTGGCCGACACAAACACCGGGCCCATCTAGGAGTGGCACTGCAGTGTCACGCAGGATGTCCCTTCCAAAAAACCCTCCCCAAACAGCACATGACGCAAAGAAAAAAAGAGGCGCAATGAGGTAGCTGACTGTGTGAGTAAGATTAGCGACCCTAGTGGCCGACACAAACACCGGGCCCATCTAGGAGTGGCACTGCAGTGTCACGCAGGATGTCCCTTCCAAAAAAACCCTCCCCAATCAGCACATGATGCAAAGAAAAAGAAAAGAAAAAAGAGGTGCAAGATGGAATTGTCCTTGGGCCCTCCCACCCACCCTTATGTTGTATAAACAAAACAGGACATGCACACTTTAACCAACCCATCATTTCAGTGACAGGGTCTGCCACACGACTGTGACTGATATGACGGGTTGGTTTGGACCCCCCCCAAAAAAGAAGCAATTAATCTCTCCTTGCACAAACTGGCTCTACAGAGGCAAGATGTCCACCTCATCTTCACCCTCCGATATATCACCGTGTACATCCCCCTCCTCACAGATTATCAATTCGTCCCCACTGGAATCCACCATCTCAGCTCCCTGTGTACTTTGTGGAGGCAATTGCTGCTGGTCAATGTCTCCGCGGAGGAATTGATTATAATTCATTTTAATGAACATCATCTTCTCCACATTTTCTGGATGTAACCTCGTACGCCGATTGCTGACAAGGTGAGCGGCGGCACTAAACACTCTTTCGGAGTACACACTTGTGGGAGGGCAACTTAGGTAGAATAAAGCCAGTTTGTGCAAGGGCCTCCAAATTGCCTCTTTTTCCTGCCAGTATAAGTACGGACTGTGTGACGTGCCTACTTGGATGCGGTCACTCATATAATCCTCCACCATTCTATCAATGTTGAGAGAATCATATGCAGTGACAGTAGACGACATGTCCGTAATCGTTGTCAGGTCCTTCAGTCCGGACCAGATGTCAGCATCAGCAGTCGCTCCAGACTGCCCTGCATCACCGCCAGCGGGTGGGCTCGGAATTCTGAGCCTTTTCCTCGCACCCCCAGTTGCTGGAGAATGTGAAGGAGGAGATGTTGACAGGTCGCGTTCCGCTTGACTTGACAATTTTGTCACCAGCAGGTCTTTCAACCCCAGCAGACCTGTGTCTGCCGGAAAGAGAGATCCAAGGTAGACTTTAAATCTAGGATCGAGCACGGTGGCCAAAATGTAGTGCTCTGATTTCAACAGATTGACCACCCGTGAATCCTTGTTAAGCGAATTAAGGGCTGCATCCACAAGTCCCACATGCCTAGCGGAATCGCTCCCTTTTAGCTCCTTCTTCAATGCCTCCAGCTTCTTCTGCAAAAGCCTGATGAGGGGAATGACCTGACTCAGGCTGGCAGTGTCTGAACTGACTTCACGTGTGGCAAGTTCAAAGGGCATCAGAACCTTGCACAACGTTGAAATCATTCTCCACTGCACTTGAGACAGGTGCATTCCATCTCCTATATCGTGCTCAATTGTATAGGCTTGAATGGCCTTTTGCTGCTCCTCCAACCTCTGAAGCATATAGAGGGTTGAATTCCACCTCGTTACCACTTCTTGCTTCAGATGATGGCAGGGCAGGTTCAGTAGTTTTTGGTGGTGCTCCAGTCTTCTGTACGTGGTGCCTGTACGCCGAAAGTGTCCCGCAATTTTTCTGGCCACCGACAGCATCTCTTGCACGCCCCTGTCGTTTTTTAAAAAATTCTGCACCACCAAATTCAAGGTATGTGCAAAACATGGGACGTGCTGGAATTTGCCCATATTTAATGCACACACAATATTGCTGGCGTTGTCCGATGCCACAAATCCACAGGAGAGTCCAATTGGGGTAAGCCATTCCGCGATGATCTTCCTCTGTTGCCGTAAGAGGTTTTCAGCTGTGTGCGTATTCTGGAAAGCGGTGATACAAAGCGTAGCCTGCCTAGGAAAGAGTTGGCGTTTGCGAGATGCTGCTACTGGTGCCGCCGCTGCTGTTCTTGCGGCGGGAGTCCATACATCTACCCAGTGGGCTGTCACAGTCATATAGTCCTGACCCTGCCCTGCTCCACTTGTCCACATGTCCGTGGTTAAGTGGACATTGGGTACAACTGCATTTTTTAGGAGACTGGTGAGTCTTTTTCTGACGTCCGTGTACATTCTCGGTATCGCCTGCCTAGAGAAGTGGAACCTAGATGGTATTTGGTAACGGGGGCACACTGCCTCAATAAATTGTCTAGTTCCCTGTGAACTAACGGCGGATACCGGACGCACGTCTAACACCAACATAGTTGTCAAGGACTCAGTTATCCGCTTTGCAGTAGGATGACTGCTGTGATATTTCATCTTCCTCGCAAAGGACTGTTGAACAGTCAATTGCTTACTGGAAGTAGTACAAGTGGGCTTACGACTTCCCCTCTGGGATGACCATCGACTCCCAGCGGCAACAACAGCAGCGCCAGCAGCAGTAGGCGTTACACGCAAGGATGCATCGGAGGAATCCCAGGCAGGAGAGGACTCGTCAGAATTGCCAGTGACATGGCCTGCAGGACTATTGGCATTCCTGGGGAAGGAGGAAATTGACACTGAGGGAGTTGGTGGGGTGGTTTGCGTGAGCTTGGTTACAAGAGGAAGGGATTTACTGGTCAGTGGACTGCTTCCGCTGTCACCCAAAGTTTTTGAACTTGTCACTGACTTATTATGAATGCGCTGCAGGTGACGTATAAGGGAGGATGTTCCGAGGTGGTTAACGTCCTTACCCCTACTTATTACAGCTTGACAAAGGGAACACACGGCTTGACACCTGTTGTCCGCATTTCTGGTGAAATACCTCCACACCGAAGAGCTGATTTTTTGGGTATTTTCACCTGGCATGTCAACGGCCATATTCCTCCCACGGACAACAGGTGTCTCCCCGGGTGCCTGACTTAAACAAACCACCTCACCATCAGAATCCTCCTGGTCAATTTCCTCCCCAGCGCCAGCAACACCCATATCCTCCTCATCCTGGTGTACTTCAACACTGACATCTTCAATCTGACTATCAGGAACTGGACTGCGGGTGCTCCTTCCAGCACTTGCAGGGGGCGTGCAAATGGTGGAAGGCGCATGCTCTTCACGTCCAGTGTTGGGAAGGTCAGGCATCGCAACCGACACAATTGGACTCTCCTTGTGGATTTGGGATTTCAAAGAACGCACAGTTCTTTGCGGTGCTTTTGCCAGCTTGAGTCTTTTCAGTTTTCTAGCGAGAGGCTGAGTGCTTCCATCCTCATGTGAAGCTGAACCACTAGCCATGAACATAGGCCAGGGCCTCAGCCGTTCCTTGCCACTCCGTGTGGTAAATGGCATATTGGCAAGTTTACGCTTCTCCTCCGACAATTTTATTTTAGGTTTTGGAGTCCTTTTTTTACTGATATTTGGTGTTTTGGTTTTGACATGCTCTGTACTATGCCATTGGGCATCGGCCTTGGCAGACGACGTTGCTGGCATTTCATCGTCTCGGCCATGACTAGTGGCAGCAGCTTCAGCACGAGGTGGAAGTGGATCTTGATCTTTCCCTAATTTTGGAACCTCAACATTTTTGTTCTCCATATTTTAATAGGCACAACTAAAAGGTACCTCAGGTAAACAATGGAGATGGATGGATTGGATACTAGTATACAATTATGGACGGGCTGCCGAGTGCCGACACAGAGGTAGCCACAGCCGTGAACTACCGCACTGTACTGTGTCTGCTGCTAATATATAGACTGGTTGATAAAGAGATAGTATACTCGTAACTAGTATGTATGTATAAAGAAAGAAAAAAAAACCACGGTTAGGTGGTATATACAATTATGGACGGGCTGCCGAGTGCCGACACAGAGGTAGCCACAGCCGTGAACTACCGCACTGTACTGTGTCTGCTGCTAATATATAGACTGGTTGATAAAGAGATAGTATACTCGTAACTAGTATGTATGTATAAAGAAAGAAAAAAAAACCACGGTTAGGTGGTATATACAATTATGGACGGGCTGCCGAGTGCCGACACAGAGGTAGCCACAGCCGTGAACTGCCGCACTGTACTGTGTCTGCTGCTAATATATAGACTGGTTGATAAAGAGATAGTATACTCGTAACTAGTATGTATGTATAAAGAAAGAAAAAAAAACCACGGTTAGGTGGTATATACAATTATGGACGGGCTGCCGAGTGCCGACACAGAGGTAGCCACAGCCGTGAACTACCGCACTGTACTGTGTCTGCTGCTAATATATAGACTGGTTGATAAAGAGATAGTATACTCGTAACTAGTATGTATGTATAAAGAAAGAAAAAAAAACCACGGTTAGGTGGTATATACAATTATGGACGGGCTGCCGAGTGCCGACACAGAGGTAGCCACAGCCGTGAACTACCGCACTGTACTGTGTCTGCTGCTAATATATAGACTGGTTGATAAAGAGATAGTATACTCGTAACTAGTATGTATGTATAAAGAAAGAAAAAAAAACCACGGTTAGGTGGTATATACAATTATGGACGGGCTGCCGAGTGCCGACACAGAGGTAGCCACAGCCGTGAACTACCGCACTGTACTGTGTCTGCTGCTAATATATAGACTGGTTGATAAAGAGATAGTATACTCGTAACTAGTATGTATGTATAAAGAAAGAAAAAAAAACCACGGTTAGGTGGTATATACAATTATGGACGGGCTGCCGAGTGCCGACACAGAGGTAGCCACAGCCGTGAACTACCGCACTGTACTGTGTCTGCTGCTAATATATAGACTGGTTGATAAAGAGATAGTATACTCGTAACTAGTATGTATGTATAAAGAAAGAAAAAAAAACCACGGTTAGGTGGTATATACAATTATGGACGGGCTGCCGAGTGCCGACACAGAGGTAGCCACAGCCGTGAACTACCGCACTGTACTGTGTCTGCTGCTAATATATAGACTGGTTGATAAAGAGATAGTATACTCGTAACTAGTATGTATGTATAAAGAAAGAAAAAAAAACCACGGTTAGGTGGTATATACAATTATGGACGGGCTGCCGAGTGCCGACACAGAGGTAGCCACAGCCGTGAACTACCGCACTGTACTGTGTCTGCTGCTAATATATAGACTGGTTGATAAAGAGATAGTATACTCGTAACTAGTATGTATGTATAAAGAAAGAAAAAAAAACCACGGTTAGGTGGTATATACAATTATGGACGGGCTGCCGAGTGCCGACACAGAGGTAGCCACAGCCGTGAACTACCGCACTGTACTGTGTCTGCTGCTAATATATAGACTGGTTGATAAAGAGATAGTATACTCGTAACTAGTATGTATGTATAAAGAAAGAAAAAAAAAACACGGTTAGGTGGTATATACAATTATGGACGGGCTGCCGAGTGCCGACACAGAGGTAGCCACAGCCGTGAACTACCGCACTGTACTGTGTCTGCTGCTAATATATAGACTGGTTGATAAAGAGATAGTATACTCGTAACTAGTATGTATGTATAAAGAAAGAAAAAAAAACCACGGTTAGGTGGTATATACAATTATGGACGGGCTGCCGAGTGCCGACACAGAGGTAGCCACAGCCGTGAACTACCGCACTGTACTGTGTCTGCTGCTAATATATAGACTGGTTGATAAAGAGATAGTATACTCGTAACTAGTATGTATGTATAAAGAAAGAAAAAAAAACCACGGTTAGGTGGTATATACAATTATGGACGGGCTGCCGAGTGCCGACACAGAGGTAGCCACAGCCGTGAACTACCGCACTGTACTGTGTCTGCTGCTAATATATAGACTGGTTGATAAAGAGATAGTATACTCGTAACTAGTATGTATGTATAAAGAAAGAAAAAAAAACCACGGTTAGGTGGTATATACAATTATGGACGGGCTGCCGAGTGCCGACACAGAGGTAGCCACAGCCGTGAACTACCGCACTGTACTGTGTCTGCTGCTAATATATAGACTGGTTGATAAAGAGATAGTATACTCGTAACTAGTATGTATGTATAAAGAAAGAAAAAAAAAACCACGGTTAGGTGGTATATACAATTATGGACGGGCTGCCGAGTGCCGACACAGAGGTAGCCACAGCCGTGAACTACCGCACTGTACTGTGTCTGCTGCTAATATAGACTGGTTGATAAAGAGATAGTATACTCGTAACTAGTATGTATGTATAAAGAAAGAAAAAAAAACCACGGTTAGGTGGTATATACAATTATGGACGGGCTGCCGAGTGCCGACACAGAGGTAGCCACAGCCGTGAACTACCGCACTGTACTGTGTCTGCTGCTAATATATAGACTGGTTGATAAAGAGATAGTATACTCGTAACTAGTATGTATGTATAAAGAAAGAAAAAAAAACCACGGTTAGGTGGTATATACAATTATGGACGGGCTGCCGAGTGCCGACACAGAGGTAGCCACAGCCGTGAACTACCGCACTGTACTGTGTCTGCTGCTAATATAGACTGGTTGATAAAGAGATAGTATACTACTAATATTATATACTGGTGGTCAGGTCACTGGTCACTAGTCACACTGGCAGTGGCACTCCTGCAGCAAAAGTGTGCACTGTTTAATTTTAATATAATATTATGTACTCCTGGCTCCTGCTATAACCTATAACTGGCACTGCAGTAGTGCTCCCCAGTCTCCCCCACAATTATAAGCTGTGTGAGCTGAGCAGTCAGACAGATATATAATATATATATAGATGATGCAGCACACTGGCCTGAGCCTGAGCAGTGCACACAGATATGGTATGTGACTGACTGAGTCACTGTGTGTATCGCTTTTTTCAGGCAGAGAACGGATATATTAAATAAACTGCACTGTGTGTCTGGTGGTCACTCACTATATAATATATTATGTACTCCTGGCTCCGGCTATAACCTATAACTGGCACTGCAGTAGTGCTCCCCAGTCTCCCCCACAATTATAAGCTGTGTGAGCTGAGCAGTCAGACAGATATATATAATATTATATATAGATAATAGATGATGCAGCACACTGGCCTGAGCCTGAGCAGTGCACACAGATATGGTATGTGACTGAGTCACTGTGTGCTGTGTATCGCTTTTTTCAGGCAGAGAACGGATTATAAATAAAAGTGGTGGTCACTGGTCACTATCAGCAAAACTCTGCACTGTACACTACTGAGTACTCCTAATGCTCCCCAAAATTAGTAAATCAAGTGTCTCTCTAATCTATTCTAATTCTAAACGGAGAGGACGCCAGCCACGTCCTCTCCCTATCAATCTCAATGCACGTGTGAAAATGGCGGCGACGCGCGGCTCCTTATATAGAATCCGAGTCTCGCGATAGAATCCGAGCCTCGCGAGAATCCGACAGCGTCATGATGACGTTCGGGCGCGCTCGGGTTAACCGAGCAAGGCGGGAAGATCCGAGTCGCTCGGACCCGTGAAAAAAAACATTAAGTTCTGGCGGGTTCGGATTCAGAGAAACCGAACCCGCTCATCTCTAATATATATAATATCACACTAGTACTGCAGCCGGACAGGTAGATATATTTATTATGTAATGACTGATGACGGACCTGCTGGACACTGTCAGCTCAGCAGCACCGCAGACTGCTACATTAAGCTACTATAGTAGTATGTATAAAGAAGAAAGAAAAAAAAAAACCACGGGTAGGTGGTATACAATCATGGATGGACGAGCGACTGCCGACACAGAGGTAGCTACAGCCGTGGACTACCGTACTGTGTCTGCTGCTAATATAGACTGGATGATAATGAGATGAAATCAATATATATATATATATATAATATCACACTAGTACTGCAGCCGGACAGGTAGATATATTTATTATGTAATGACTGATGACGGACCTGCTGGACACTGTCAGCTCAGCAGCACCGCAGACTGCTACAGTAAGCTACTATAGTAGTATGTATAAAGAAGAAAGAAAAGAAAAAAACCACGGGTAGGTGGTATACAATTGTGGATGGACGAGCGACTGCCGACACAGAGGTAGCTACAGCCGTGGACTACCGTACTGTGTCTGCTGCTAATATAGACTGGATGATAATGAGATGAAATCAATATATATATATATATAATATCACACTAGTACTGCAGCCGGACAGGTAGATATATTTATTATGTAATGACTGATGACGGACCTGCTGGACACTGTCAGCTCAGCAGCACCGCAGACTGCTACAGTAAGCTACTATAGTAGTATGTATAAAGAAGAAAGGAAAAAAAAAAACCACGGCTAGGTGGTATACAATTATGGATGGACGAGCGACTGCCGACACAGAGGTAGCTACAGCCGTGGACTACCGTACTGTGTCTGCTGCTAATATAGACTGGATGATAATGAGATGAAATCAATATATATATATATATATATATATATATAACTAGGTGCTTCATCGCGCCCTACGGGCGCTCTTCACACCGTCGCAAGGGGCTACGCCCCCTTAACCCTTGCATGCCTTTCTGGGGTTTAATATTTGTATTATATGGAGTATTACCTGCATTCCTTTGTTAGTGGTTAAATATTGCACAATGAAAGGGCGTGCGATGGTGAAGGAGGCGCAGCCCCTTGCGACGGCGTGAACAGCACCTGCAGGGCACGATGTACAGAATGTAGCGGGTGCGGGGGGGACTGCGGATGGTGTCTGTAGATGCTGCGGGTGGAGGGGAGGCAGAAGTGGGGGTGGGGCCCGGATGGGGAAGGTTCGGGAGGTGCTGCGCGTGGGGGAGGGGCAGAGGAGTGGGGGATGCAGATGGGGGAGGGGTCCAGAGGCACCGCAGGTGGGGGAGGGGCAGGGTTGCCACGGGTGGGAGAGGGGCAGGTGTGGGGATGTTGTGGATGGGTGAAGGGTTCCGGAGGTGCTGTGGGATGGGAAGGGACGGGTGTGCCGGGGGTTGGTAAGGGGACCGCAGGCACTATGGGTAGGGTAGGGGCAGGTACGGGTGTTGCGGCGGATGGGAAAGGAGGTCCGGAGGTGCTGCAGGTGGTGGAGGGGCAGGTGCAGGGGTGCCATTGGTGGGGGAGGGGTGGGGGAGGGGGGGACCGCTGATGGAGGAGGGTGTCTGCAGATGCTGCGGGTGGAGGGGGGCAGGTGTGGGGGGAGACGTATAAGGGGGGTGAATGGTGGAAGGGGCCTGGAGGTGCTGTGGGTGGTGAAGGGGTGGAGGAGTGGGAGCCACGGGTGGTGTAGGGGGTCTGGAGGCACAGCATGTGGGGGAGGGGTGGAGTGCCGCATGTGGTGGAGGGGAAGGTGCGGAGGTGTGGTGCATTGGGGAGAGGTCTGGAGGCGCTGCGGGTACTGTACATGAAATAAAAGGTAGTTGGAGGGTATGCAGTAACAGGGCCAGGACAGGGGTGACAGGGTCAGTACAGGGTTGACGGGGCCAGGACAGGTGTGACGGTGCCAGGATAGGGGTGACGGGGCCAGGACAGGGGTGACGGGGCCAGGACAGGGGTGACGGGGCCAGGACAGGGGTGACAGGGCCAGGACAGAAATGATAGGGACAGGATAGGGGTGACAGGGCCAGGGTAGGGGCGGCAGGACCAGGACAGGGGTGACGGGGCCAGTATAGGGTTCACAGGGCAAGCACAGGGGTGACAGGGCCAGGATAGGGGTAACAGGGCCAGCATAAGGGTGACAGGGCCAGGATAAGGGTGAAAGGGCCAGAATAAGGGTGGCAGGGCAAGGCCAGGGACATGACAGAACACAGGGCACGGGAGAGATTGGTATTAGGGCAAAACAGTGGTGACAGACAGATGTGTCTTACCGGAGTCACTGCTGCTGGCTGCTGCTGTTCCATTCCAACCTGTTGGGATCTGCTGCTGCTGGAGACTTGGCATGGCTGACTCTCTCAGGCTGGAGTCCTGCTTTCTCTGCCAGTCCGCATCCCTCCCCCCCCCCCTCCTCAGTCACACACCGCAGACCTCGCGCAGCTGCCGGGCACTGTGGTAAGGTGAGACTGGAAATGACTGGTTAGCCCCCAGGAGATGCTGCGGCTGGAGGGAGGAGGGGGTCATAGCATGCACGTGGCGCGGACCTCACGGCTTCCGGGCACTGTGATAAGGGGAGACTGGGAGTGACTGGTTAGCTCCCAGGAGACGCTGCGGCTGGAGGGAGGAGTGGGTCAGAGCCTGCAAGCAGCTCGGATTTCTGCAACGCTACCCGCCAGCTAAAGTGTGTGAATGAGCTGGGCGCACTCCACTGCGGGTGGCAGCGCTGCAGCTAGCGGTGGGGTTGCCGGGGCTGGAGATAACAGAGGCAGTATGGAACCTGCACAGCGGCAGGTGCCTCACTAAACTGCAGCTAAGAAGTGTGGAGTGTGCCAGAAAGTGACGCTCCTCCGCGCCAGAGAGACCCTGCTGAGTATGCCGATGTGGGGGGTCAAGCACACAGTGAGCCGGTGCCCGTCTGTCTGTATGACATACCCCTCACACACCCCCATACCTCCCAAATGTCCCGATTTTCGCGGGACAGTCCCATTTTTTGGGGTCTGTCCCGCTGTCCCACCCGCGGGTCGCAGTGTCCTGCGGTGGGGGGGGGCAGTTGGAAAGCTCCTGTACTCGCTGTTCTGCTTAGCAGAGCAGCGGTGAATAGTGGAGACAGAGGGAGAGGGGGCATCAGGGGGTACGGATTAATGGGGGGGTTCCAGCAGCAGAGCCGGATTAAGGGGGGGGCGGGGGATACGTACCGTTGGCCCCACAGTTTTAGAGGCCCCCCCGGCTGGAGAAGCTCTGTCCCAGCTCAGAAGCTCCCCCCCCCCCGTCCTGCCAGCAACAGTGGCAGCATTGTGCTACAGTCAGCACACGCTGCTGCATATTGGCAGGTCTGTGGTGTTGCAGGGAGGCAGCAGTCTCCCTGCTTTCTTCTCCCTGTGCGGGTGTGTAGGGGGGAGCGACCACCTCCTCTGGATTTAGCCCTAGCTGAGGGGCCAAAATCCCATTAAAAATAAAAACAAAAATCGGAATTTGCATAAGGGGGCGTGGCCGCGCGGTCCGCGATTAGGCCACGCCCCCAACCCCCAGCAGGCACAGCAATGAGATAGGGCTCCCCTGTCTCAAGTGCCCTGGCCCCCCCGGACTCATAATCAGCCCCTGGGGGCATGCCAGCAGCTCACAGAGCGCTGGGCATGCCCCCTCACTGACGAAAACGGGGACCCTCCCGTGAAGCCACGCCCCCTTTTCGCCGAGTGTTTCCCTCCTTCTGCCTGGAGAAAGCTCCTGCAGAAAGCTGGGAGGTATGCAGCCCTGTCTGTGACATGCCCAATGTCCATGCTATCTGCTTCTGCTCCTAGTCTCCTGTAGATTTGGCCAGATCTCTGTGACTCATTTGAATAACTCCGCCCACTGTTGTGATTCCGCCCAGCGTTAGCAAATGAATCACAAGGTCACAGAATAGGGCTATTATATAGGAGATATCACTAGTACTGCAGCCGGACAGGTATATATATTTATTATGTAATGACTGATGACGGACCTGCTGGACACTGTCAACTCAGCAGCACCGCAGACTGCTACAGTAAGCTACTATAGTAGTATGTATAAAGAAGAAGAAAGAAAAAAAAAAAAAAAACGGGTAGGTGGTATACAATATTATATATATATTATATACAATTATATATATATATATATTAAACTGGTGGTGATTATTAAACTGGTGGTCAGGTCACTGGTCACACTATCAGCAACTTGCAAGTAGTACTCCTAAGCAGACAATCACAATATATGTTATACTGGTGGTCAGTGTGGTCACAATGGCAGTGTGGCACTCTGGCAGCAAAAGTGTGCACTGTACGTTATATGTACTCCTGAGTCCTGCTCTCAGACTCTAACTGCTCCCCACTGTCAGTGTCTCCCCCACAAGTCAGATATACATTATACAGTCACACTATCTATCTATCACTTCAGCAAGTAGTAGTACTCCTCCTAATGCTCCCCAAAATTACTACTGTGTCTCTCTCTACTCTAGTCTCACTCTCTTCTCTATAAACGGAGAGGACGCCAGCCACGTCCTCTCCCTATGAATCTCAATGCACGTGTGAAAATGGCGGCGACGCGCGGCTCCTTATATAGAATCCTAGTCTCGCGATAGAATCCGAGCCTCGCGAGAATCCGACAGCGGGATGATGACGTTCGGGCGCGCTCGGGTTAACCGAGCAAGCCGGGAAGATCCGAGTCGCTCGGCCCCGTGTAAAAAAAAATGAAGTTCGGGCGGGTTCGGATTCCGAGGAACCGAACTTGCTCATCTCTAATAAATATAAGATCAGCAACTATTCATTTATAAATAAAAGTACAGTGAAAGGAATTGTCCTTCATAGAGTGACAGAGGACCCCATCCCTTCATATTTCAGGAACAGCAAAGTCATTCCAAATTCATGTCCAAAACCAGGATAAGGATTACTTGAAAGCTATGGAACCAGAGGCAGAACTCTGGGAGGCAACGGAGGCATCTGCCACCGGGCTCCTGCTCTGAAGGGGGGCACCTCTCCTCCCATTCTGTGACACCATTGAATTAAGTTAATTGATAGCTGCTGCTGTCTTTTCAGTGGCCGACTTCCTCACTGGTCCCTGCACCTTACAAATCACACCCTCTTTATTATACACATTTTACAAGTGTCACACCCAGGATTAGAAACCACTACCTATTACACTGGAAGGAGACACCTTACTGATGAAGCTGTTTGCTCCTGTATAAGAAATATGAGAATTTTAACTACATGAAGATACTTCTCTGACAATTACACGTAACTTCATATAGTTAGAATTTTCATGCTTCCTCTACAGGAGCAAATAGCTCCAGCAGTAAAGTGTCTGCTGTTAGTGTAACAGGTCATGGGTTCTAATCCTGGGTATGACTGCTAAGAAATGTGTGATTTAAGATAAAAAACAATCAAATGTATAAATACATTTCTTTTCAGAACACTACACACACACACACACACACACACACACACACACACACACACATACATACATATCTTGATATAGGAAATAGGGGGGCACCAATATTGATCTTGCCTCCGGGCAACTGGGACGAACTTACGCCACTGTGTGGAACCTTCCACTATTAAACTCCCCGCTGTACTATGGGCCTGGTTCAGAGGTAGACGCAGATCTGAGAACATATGGAAAGGCAGCAGGCGGTCTCTTTGGCAAGTTGGTGCCCACCGCTGCCGGGGTAAATTCTATGTCTTTTTTTTCTTGCATAGATCAGCCCCTTCTTTGCAAGTTCCTGTAATGGACTTATAAATTAATTTGAGCAACTCGCCATTTTTGTGTATCACTGTTCCGAAAGGCATGTGTGGGATTAGTAGTTGGGGGGCATGCTGGTCCTTGTAGTGCCAGTTGGAGGATCTTGGGGTGCTTCCAGGTGAGTTAGTTCCGAATCTAGAAATATATAAATGTACAGTATGTATTATTATCATGTACTAGCAATACACAAATGTAAGACCCAAAGTGGGTACTATTATCATGTAGTGTTAGGGTCACCATATCGGAGACGCCATGAAGTGGCCATTCTTGGTCGACATGTTCATTAGGTCGACTTGTTCATTAGGTCAACATGGTCACTAGGTCGACATGGCAAAGGTCAACACTTGAAAAGGTCGACAGTAATTATTTTGTTTATTTATTTATTTTTTACTTTTTCATACTTTACGATCCACGTGGACTATGATTGGGAATAGTAACCTGTACCAAGCGCAGCGGTAGCAGAGTGAGGCACCTTGCCCAAAGCATGGCGAGGGGACACGGTGCACTAATTGGGGTTCCCCGTCACTTTACGAAGAATACGACACCCAAAAATTAAAAAGAAAAATCATGTCAACCTTTTCCACGTCAACCTAGTGACCATGTTGACCTATTTCAGGTGTCGACCTAGTCACTGTCGACCAATAGTGGTCGACCTAATGACTGCCGACCCAACGATCCACACCCCATAATCATATCTTTGTAAATATACAGTATGTAACTGAGATCTCTGCATTTCTACATCATGTAGGATGTAAATGTCATTTACTGGTTCATTGTAGTGTGCTGGGGGAAATCTGCATCTTTTTTCTTCTCAGAGCCACGGCCTGTGTCCAAAGATTCAGCATCGGCTCAACATCAGATGGGCAATTGGATACCTCAGCAACCCCAAGGCTACTTGGGATGTCTGGCACAACTAAGCGTCCGAGGCCAGGGAAGTTGTGTCCGAAGACGCAGCCACTGGCTTTGGCATGCCCACAAAATGCATGCGACACGTTTCCACTTTCAGCAGCGATCACCATCGCCGCCCCCAAGCACCTGCAGCGTGTCAATAAAGCTGTGTCTAAGTGGGCACTGCGTCCTGAGCCGCAACATCATGGCGGCACCCGCGCACTGCAGCTGCATCGCATACCCTGTAAAAATATCTTTGCTCTGTTTGAACCGGATTTCCAGGGCAGAATCAGGCCTTACATGTGATTACTGCCTGGCAGGTAAAAGGTAGACAATGCTTAAGGTCGACAGGTACAAAACGGGTGTAGTATTGTATGCCGGCGGCAGGGCTCCCGACAACCAGCATACCGGCGCCGGAATCCCGACTGCCGGCATACCGACAGCGTGGTGAGTGCAAATGAGCTCCTTGCGGGCTCGCGCCCCGCTATTTATTCTCCCACCATGGGGAATGTGGACCCCCAAGAGGGAGATAAAGTGTCGGTATGCCGGCTGTCGGCATTCCGGCGCCGTTATACTGTGCGCCGGGATCCCGACAGCCGACAAACTGAAGACCACCCGTACAAAAGCTCAACAAGTTTTATGGGGGTTTTCACATACTTTTCAACTTTTGCTTCACTTACCATCCACCTGGACTGCGATTGGGAATAGTAACCTGTGTCGAGCGCAGTAGTAGCAGAACGACGCACCTTGCACAAAGCATGGCGAGCGAAGTCAGCCTGCGAGAGTGTACATTTGCAATAATTGTGGTCACATATGATGAAACAGAAAAAATGCTGCACAAATAAACTTGTGCTGACCTTTTTTGTGTTGACCATTTCCACGTCCACCTTTGGACCCTTAACCTTTCCTACTCTCTTCCTTTTGACACTTGACCTTTTGACCCTGCCTATCTAATTGCTGTAGATCTTGTATGCCACACCTGTAACTGCAGTACAAACATAAGGTGCTACAGAGACGACGTGTGGGTCATACTGTATTACAGTGTATGCTGCTAGTGATTAGTGATGAGCGGATTCGTAAAACCGAATCCGCTCATCACTACTAGTGATAGCAAATTGAGATTGCTTGCACGTCAAAGAATAAAAAGACACTATAAATTAACAGTTCAGTTGTCACAGGGGGTCATTCCGAGTTGTTCGCTCGTTATTGTTCTTTCGCTACGGAGCGATTAGTCGCAAACTGCGCATGCGCAATGTATGCAGTGCGCCTGCGCCAAGTAAATGTGCACAAAAGTTAGGTATTTTACTCACGGCATAACAAGGTTTTTTCATCGTTCTGGTGATCGGAGTGTGATTGACAGGAAGTGGGTGTTTCTGGGCGGAAACTGAGCGTTTTCTGGGAGTGTGCGGAAAAACGCAGGCGTGTCAGGGAAAAACACGGGAGTGTCTGGAGAAACGGGGGAGTGGCTGGCCAAACGCTGGGTGTGTTTGTGACGTCAAACCAGGAACGAAAAGGACTGAGCTGATCGCAGTGTAGGAGTAAGTCTCGAGCTACTCAGAAACTGCAAAGAAATTTCTATTCGCTATATTGCGAATCTTTCGTTCGCTATTCTGATAAGCTAAGATACACTCCCAGAGGGCGGCGGCCTAGCGTGTGCAATGCTGCTAAAAGCAGCTAGCGAGCGAACAACTCGGAATGAGGGCCATAGTCACCAGTGACTTTCATAGAGATCTTTTATTTTGTATCCATAGTTTACGACTGTTTAGCAGATATAAGACTCTAGAGGTAACGGGTGTGGTTCATCAAATCGACAGTGTCTAGGTCGACAATGTTTAGGTCGACCACTATAGGTCGACAGTCACTAGGTCGACATGGATGGAAGGTCGACAGGGTTTCTAGGTCGACATGTGCTAGGTCGACAGGTCTAAAGGTCGACATGAGGATTTTTTTTTTTTTGTCGTTTTCTTCGTAGAGTGACCGGGATCCCAAATTAGTGCACAGCGTCCCCTCGCATGGCTCGCTTCGCTAGCCATGCTTCGGGCATGGTGCCTTCGCTTCGCTCGCAACACTTTACCGTTCCAATCGTAGTCCACGTGGATCGTTAAGTATGAAAAAATTTTTTTTTTTTAAAACTCATGTCGACCTTTAGACCTGTCGACCTAGCACATGTCGACCTAGAAACCCTGTCGACCTTCCATCCATGTCGACCTAGTGACTGTCGACCTATAGTGGTCGACCTAAACATTGTCGACCTAGACACTGTCGATCTTCAGACTGGATCCCAGAGGTAACATGTACAGTATTTGGTGTTAATGTATAAGTGTTGCTATTACAAGACTGTTTCTAGCGGAGAGTAACATTATACAGAATACAGGTTGAACACAATGGGCGTTTTGCCTCTATTCAACCTCAATTACTATGTTACTATGTTACTGTATCAGCAGTGTTAATTATTGCATTTGTGTCTCAGTTTCATGGAAGACCTTCAGCTGTCGGAGAACAATACAGTAACTTTGTTCTTATGCAAAGTGTAATTCCTGTGTCTGTGGAGTTCAGAAAGACTTGCCTCTCTATTGCAGCAGCGGGAAAGAGAGACATCATTCAGCTCGCCCATCTGGTTCCACGGAAAAAGCACCGGACAAGTGAAGAAGTACCTGGATGGTTATCTAATGGGGCTTTGATTGAACAAACGGCTCCAAGATGCGGTAAAGAGGAAACCGGCAATGGTAGTACTGGTCATAGAAGTATCAATAATGCTAAATACTTGTAATAATAACACCAATTCTATTGCAGGCACAAGTGGACTGTCCACTGGAATGGGGATGTGGGGAGGGGGGGTTGTAGATAGAGGTAGAGCAATTTGTGACATTTTTGTATTTACTGAGAAGGATTAGGGGAATCTGACTTTGGATGCTCATTCAGTATTATACACAGCAGTATTGATTACCCCAGGAATTTCCTATGAGCAATGAATGTAAGACCTGTCTTGGCTGACTGTTGGCAAATCGAATTTTAGTGACCCAGCTTAGGTCCTTGGGGTCTATTTACTAAGCATTGGAGAGAGAAAAAGTAGAGAGAGATAAAATACCAACCAACCAGCTCCTAACTGCCATGTTATAGGCTGGGTTTGAAATATGACAAGAGCTGGTTGGTTGGTACTTTATCTTTCTCCACTTTGGGGTGTATTCAATAAGATTTGGATCCATTCCGACATGCATTTGTCGGAATGGATCCGACAACCCCTATTCAATGGACGGCCAAATCCGACCCAGGGTCCTGTCCTGCCGCTGCTGTCAGCGGCTGCCGGGTGCGCTGACAGCGGCAGCATGGGTGCAGATGGTGGCGGCTGGCGGGGGGAGTAACTGCGGGGGTGAGCTGGATGGCGAAGGGCAGCGGGGGTAAGCAGGACGGCGGCGGGCGGAGCTGAGATCAGCAGCCGGCGGGGGGAGCTTACGGCGGGGGAACATGTCTGTGGCGGCGGGGGGAGGCACTGCAGGGAGAGAGGTACCTCTCAACCCCGGAGCATGTCACACCGCTCTCCGTCTCCTCACCTCAATCTGACTTGTTTTCAAGTCGGATTGAATTTGTTGGAAAGGGGGCCAAAACTTGTCGGATTTGGCCCCACTGCCGACAGAAGCATGCGGAGCGGCCGCCGATCCACATGTTTTCCGACAAGTTGGGAATTCCTGACATGTCTGAAAAAAACTGCCTCTAATGAATAGGACGAAACCCCTTCTGACCTATTCCTGTCGGAAGCTGCCATCTTTCCGATAAGACGGCAACTTCCGACAGTTGTTGAATACACCCCTTTATCTCTTTCTAAGTCTTAGTAAATAGGGGTTGGGTTTGCATGACCGGCGGTCGGGAGACCACCGGTCGCAATCCCGATGCGGGCGGGGAGGGAGGGCAAGCGCAACGAAGCTCCTTGCGTACTTGCTCCGCTCACCACAGGTTTTATTCCCACTGTATGGGTGTTGTGGAAATAGTCCCTATTGGTCGGTATGGCGGTCAGCAGGATATTCAGATGCCGGGATCCTGGCGTCGATATTGTGACCAACGGTCACCCAAACGCATCCCGTAAATAGACCCCCTTTTCTCCGATAACTACATGCATTGTTTCTGTGTTGACGAGGCGTACATTAAATTACCTTAAATCTGTTTACAGATTTGTGAGACTCGCTATTGAAATAATACCGGTTACTTCAAGGCAGAGAGAGAGAGGAAAAGGAAAAAGCACGCAGTATGTTTTCCTTACACATAAAGGATCGGCGCAGTTTGCATAAAGAGATACAGGTGAAATACAGGCAAATTAGGGGGTCATTCCGAGTTGATCACTCGTTGCCGATTTTCGCAACGGAGTGATTAAGGCTAAAATGCGCATGGTACGCAGTGCGCATGCGCTAAGTATTTTAACACAAAACTTAGTAGATTTACTCACGTCCGAACTAAGACTTTTCATCGTTGAAGTGATCGTAGTGTGATTGACAGGAAGTGGGTGTTTCTGGGCGGAAACTGGCCGTTTTCTGGGAGTGCGCGGAAAAACGCAGGCGTGTCAGGGAAAAACGCGGGAGTGTCTGGAGAAACGGGGGAGTGGCTGGCCGAATGCAGGGCGTGTTTGTGACGTCAAACCAGGAACGAAACGGCCTGAGCTGATCGCAATCTGTGAGTAGGTCTGGAGCTACTCAGAAACTGCTAAGAATTATTTATTTGCAATTCTGCTAATCTTTCGTTCGCACTTCTGCTATGCTAACATACACTCCCAGAGGGCGGCGGCCTAGCGTGTGCAATGCTGCTAAAAGCAGCTAGCGAGCGAACAACTCGGAATGACCACCTTAATTAGAACAAATTTGTTGGTTTTGTTGTGATTTGCTTTTTGTCTTTACAAAAACTCCCAAAATGCATAAACTTATTTTAATTTACAGTCCTGCGTGTGTCAGCCATCTCTCCACTCACCTCATCTTCATCTCTGACCCCTGAGTGAGGAAGAGAGGGAGAGAGAGAGAGAGAGAGAGAGAGAGAGAGAGAGAGGCACACTCTAATGATGCTTCCACAGGTTTTATTTCCTCTAGACAGTTACGTCGTCGATTCTGCTCTCGACAATAGACAATGTCTGACCTTCCGGCGGAGCTGAGACAAGAACCGATCAAATCCACAGATGTGTCCGCGGTCATCTTACCCCCAAGCGGGTCACACGTGCGTATGTGTCGCAATTGCTACTTGCTGGGCTCACATGCAACCTGTTTGCAAGGTTATACGCACCATGCAATTCTGTGAATCGTGGGGGCATACACAGTGCATGCACAAAACCTCTATTCCCAAATATTTCGAGACTGGGATCCAAAATTCAGAAATAAACCGGCATCTTGTCAGAGGTCTAAACATCCAACTTATTCAGGGAAATGTAATAGGGTCAGAGTTTGCGGAGATCCGCTTTAAAAATACGGGCACTCTCAGCTGAAATCCCGTATGTTTGACAGCATTTATTATTTATTAGCTGTTTCTTATATAGCACCAGCACATTCTGTTGCGCATTACAATTGGAACAACAGTGATAGACCAAAACTGGGTAATAACAGACAGACATAGAGGTAGGAGGGCCCTGCTCGCAAGCATACAATCCATAGGGAAATAGGCAGTGATACACAAGGATGGGCAGGGGTGCTTGGCCAATGGGGGAGGTGTGGTCAGATCCCACTCCTTCCAAAATATAAAAAAAATACAGGTGCGCAACGCACAGTGGGGGAGAGAGCGCCAGTGTCAGAACCGGTGGGCGGCGGCGGTGGGGCGTGCGGGTGGCTGGCAAGAGCAAAATATGTGAGGTTATGTGTGGACTGTGCAGAGGGGATGTAATTAGATAGGGGGGCGTGGGTGGGTCCGGAATTTGATAAGGATGACCGAAGAGGGGAGTTTTATACAGTATATACAGTATATGTCTTCTTATCAGCAGCGTTCTGGAGAAATAAACAACGGGTTATATTGTGGCTTCAAGAATATCGAGAGAAAACAAATTTAGAGGCATCAAGTTCAGAAGGTATTGTCCATCCATAGAGCATATCAGCATAGAATTGCTCTGTCCTCAGCCCAGCACATTAATAACATAGGCCCTCATTCCGAGTTGTTCGCTCGCAAGCTGCTTTTAGCAGCTTTGCACACGCTAAGCCGCCGCCTACTGGGAGTGAATCTTAGCTTATCAAAATTGCGAACGAAAGATTCGCAATATAGCGAAAAGACATCTCTGTGCAGTTTCTGAGTAACTCGAGACTTACTCGGCATCTGCGATCAGTTCAGTGCTTGTCGTTCCTGGTTTGACGTCATAAACACACCCAGCGTTCGCCCAGACACTCCTCCGTTTCTCCAGCCACTCCCGCGTTTTTCCCTGAAACGGTAGCGTTTTTTCGCACACACCCATAAAACGGCCAGTTTCCGCCCAGAAACACCCACTTCCTGTCAATCACACTACGATCACCAGAACGAAGAAAAAACCGTGAGTAAAATTCCTAACTGCATAGCAAATTTACTTGGCGCAGTCGCAGTGCGGACATTGCGCATGCGCACTAAGCGGAAAATCGCTGCGATGCGAAAAAATTTACCGAGCGAACAACTCGGAATGACCCCCATATGTAGCAGGTAGGTGGCCTAGTTAGAAATACATGTTTGAGTTGCACATAATGACTTTTCTAGGATGGATTTAACTTGCAATCTTCTTCCGTGTAAGACCCTGAGCACCCCGGTGCAGAAGCCCTGCTGGCGGGGAGGTTAATTATGTAAATATAATGTTGTACTTGATCATCTCTCGGGCAGGTCAGCTGGCAGGTGACAGGCGGCTCTGGCGTATAATACATGTCTAGGATTAAGTGCTCCCTGGCTACTTAAATATTGATCGGCACATTCTTAACCTTAAGGCCGTGCGCTAACAATGATTTCTGCCTGTAATGTAGGAATGTTACACATAGCTGAAGCAAATGTGGACAGTATTGACTGCACTCATAGGCTCCACGTGTACCGCTGCATTATTTGTTCTGTTGATAAAAATTTGAATGTAAAAAAATACTTTTTAATATTATTTTCTTTTACTTTTTTTATTGTACTTTTACTTTTTTTATTAATTATATTCATTTTTAATTAGTGGAACTGAAAATACAAGTACTAGCAGGCTCACACATACTGTACACTTATTTACAGAAACTGGTCTCATGCAGGGGTACACTTGTGGGGGGGATTCCAGTTGCCCAAAAAATTTCAGAATGGTGTTGGCCCCTTGAAAAAGAGCATATATGTAGCTCGAAACATGTCAGCACCATTCCAAGGTATTAATTCACTGTATCCAGATGAGGAGCTGGTAAGTAAGACACCAAGGGGGTAATTCAGACCTGATCGCTGGGCAGCAATTTTTGCACTGCTGCGATCAGATAGTCGCCACCTACAGGGGGGAGTGTATTTTAGCTGTGCAAGTGTGCGATCGCATGGGTAGCAGAGCTGTACAAACTGATTTTGTGCAGTCTCTGAATAGCCCAGGACTTACTCAGCCGCTGCGATCACATCAGCCTGTCCGGGACCAGAATTGACGTCAGACACCCTCCCTGCAGTTGGACACGTCCACAAACACCGTCTTCCTGTCAATCTCCTTGCGATCGCCCATGCGAATGGATCCTTCACACAAACCCATCGCTGAGCGGCGATCCTCTTTGTGCCTGTGCAATGCGCCTGCGCATTGCGGTGCATATGGGGGGAATTCAAATGTTTGAAAAGTCGGTTGGGTGTCTGTTTTTTCCTGTCTATTAGATAGGAAAAAACAGACACCCAACTGACTTTTCAAACAATTGAATATCCCCCTATGGTGGTCATTCCGAGTTGTTCGCTCGCTAGCTGCTTTTAGCAGCATTGCACACGCTAGGCCGCCGCCCTCTGGGAGTGTATCTTAGCTTAGCAGAATAGTGAACGAAAGATTAGCAGAACTGCTATTAAATAATTCCTTGTAGTTTCTGAGTAGCTCCAGACCTACTCCTAGATTGCGATCAGCTCAGTCCGTTTAGTTCCTGGTTTGACGTCACAAACACGCCCTGCGTTCGGCCAGCCATCCCCCGTTTCTCCAGACACTCCCGCGTTTTTCCCTGACACGCCTGCGTTTTTTAGCACACTCCCAGAAACGCTCAGTTACCACCCAGAAACGCCCCTTTCCTGTCAATCATTCACCGATCAGCAGTGCGACTGAAAAGCGCCGCAGGATCCACAGCAAATCTGCTAAGTTTTGTGTTAAATACCTAAGTGCATGCGCCCTGCGTACCATGGGGGTCATTCTGAGTTGTTCGCTCGTTGTCGATTTTCGCAACGGAGCGATTAAGGCAAAAATGCGCATGGTACGCAGTGCGCATGCGGTTAGTATTTTAACACAAAACTTAGTAGATTTACTCACGCCCGAACGAAGATTTTTCCTCGTTGAAGTGATCGTAGTGTGATTGACAGGAAGTGGGTGTTTCTGGGCGGAAACTGGACGTTTTCTGGGAGTGTGCGGAAAAACGCAGGCGTGCCAGAATAAAACGCAGGAGTGTCTGGAGAAACGGGGGAGTGGCTGGCCGGACGCTGGGTGTGTGTGTGACGTCAAACCAGGAACGAAACGGACTGAACTGATCGCTATTTGTGAGTAAGTCTCGAGCTACTCAGAAACTGCTAAGAAATTTCTTTTCGCTATTCTGCAAATCTTTCGTTCGCAATTCTGCTAAGCTAAGATACACTCCCAGAGGGCGGCGGCTTAGCGTGTGCAATGCTGCTAAAAGCTGCTAGCGAGCGAACAACTCGGAATCACCCCCCATGTGCATGCGCATTTAGCAACAAATCGCAGCATAGCGAAAATCGGCAATGAGCGAACAACTCAGAATGACCACCTATATGTCTTATTGATTTGCTTTAACATCTTTAATATTCTACTCTGGAGTTTAATAAACACACTTTGCTGGATTTCCTTAATAGGGGGTCATTCGAGTTGATCGCTTGCTAGCTATGTTTTGCAGCGCTGCGATCAGATAGTCGCCGCAGATAGAGGAGTGTATTTTTGCTTTGCAAGTGTGCGAACGCGTGTGCAGCCGAGCGGTACAAAAAAGTTTTGTGCAGTTTCTGAGTTGCCCAGAACTTACTCAGCCGCTGCGATCACTTCAGCCTGTTCTTGTCCGGAATTGACGTCAGACATCCGCCCTGCAAACGCTTGGACACGCCTGCGTTTTTCCAACCACTCCCTGAAAACGTCAGTTGACACCCATAAACGCCCTCTTCCTGTCAATATCCTTGCGATCAGCTGTGCGATATCGTTTGCGTCTTCTCAGTGACGGCATGCACCCGCATCCAGGTGCATGCCATCTCGTACAATATCTTCAGATTTTAAGTTAAAAACTAAAAATATTGTACCTCGTCAACAACCCGCAAGAGAGCCTAAGTCTAAAAATACATGTCCCATTCATAAAGCACCCCAATATACCTGTCCCATACCATGTACCCCAATTTCCATCATTTTGCACTTTTTTATCCCCAAAAATAACGTAATTATTGGCCAATTAAAAATAATTTTAAAAATGATAAGTGCCTAAATAGTCAATCAGAGGGGTATCCCAGGGGTTCAAATTCCAACATTTTTAACTTGAATTAGAGATTTTGCTCAAATTTATCACTTGCTCGGATGTGGTGAATTGAAATTTGCGGTAGAATTACAGTGAATCCGTTTTTGCAGACAATTAAATAGGCACTTTTATATAATAAATCTTTATAACGGAATATATCACTATTGTTGGGTGTTTCCTGGTGTTTGGATGTTTTCTAGAGAACACCTCACAGAAAAGGCAATTCAGGTCTTCTGTACGGGGAATAAACGATACCGTGGCAGGCTCACATACAGGTTTGGATCTGGGGCCTAATTCAGACCTTTTTCTCTAATGGGCAAAACCATGTGCACAGCAGGTGGGGGCAGATGTAACATGTGCAGAGAGAATTAACTCTGGGTGGGGTCTGTTCAAACTGAAATCTAATTTGCAGTGTAAAAATAAAGCAGCCAGTATTTACCCTGCACAGACACAAAATAACCCATCCAAATCTAACTCTCTCTGCACGTTATATCTGCCCCACCTGCAGTGCACATAGTTTAGCCAATTACAGAAATTTGCTGCTGCGATCAGGTCTGAATTAGGCCCCTGGTATACTGATATAGAGTATATAAGCTTTCAATCATTGTCCAACTGGAGGAAAATGACACATATTATTAAGCAAATTCAGTTAGCAATTTATATAATTACTTTAGGCATGACTTAATACTTTCTGGACATGTTACAACGGCGGTATGTGTACATGTAATATATATTTTGTGCCCGGCTTGCGTGACCAGTTGTTGTTACAGTAGATGCTGACTTTTTGTTGTGAAACGTGCGAGAGACGATGATTGGCGCTTACTTTGCTCACTACAATAAAATCCTTGCTGTTGCACGCTGCCATAGTATTTTGCAACACCCAACATTTTTCACTTTCTATATTTTGTAACACAAGTGGATCTTCACCGTCTCCCAGTTAGCGATAGAGTTCTTACAAACGTCTCCCTGCGTTAGAATCACGGTCGGCTGAACCCTTTGATAGGCTGCACTGAACACTTGAGGCTTTGTGATATTTACAAAGAAAGTTCCATGTAGTGAACCAGGAACAAGAGATCTGGATACAGTAAGAAAGAAGTCAAATGCTCTTCCCGCTCACGTCCTCCGCGCCCGACTGTTACAGGAGCGTCATGCTGTGTTCCAATTTCCTCAGCGCCCAGGTATCTTAACTTTACTTTTTATCATTTGGTTTCAGGATGACGTCTCTTCTCTTCATGCAATCAAATATGGGCGAACTTGAAGCATGCAATGAGAGAGAGTACTGTGTTCACACATACATGGGGAGATGTATCAAGCCTCGGAGAGAGATAAAGTGGTGACGTTACCCATAGTAGCCAATCAGCTCCAGCTGTCATTTATCTAGCACAGTCGATGAAATGATAAAACATAATTGGTTGGTTGGTTGCTTTGGGCGACTTATCCACTTTATCTCTCTATGAGACTTGATTCACCTCCCCCATGATGGCTGCATACTCCGCCAGATCTGCGTTCATCTCTGCACAAGCTGAGGGCCGCCCAACACAGGACAAGTCTGCCCAGATGTGTAAGGTCACCCCCTGATGCGTCCGCAATCTAATTGCGAACATATCGGATCTAAGGTTGACCCCTGGCGGCGCATCCTAGCCGCGCTGTGAGGCGGTCATTGGCCAATTTGTTTATCGGAGCAGCTGCATGTGACGTCACACAGCTGCCTCAAAAATGGCCCTGCCCCCATTCGCCCCGCCCTGCCCCTCAAAGCCGCGTCGCCAGCCCAAAAATGCTCGCCGCTGTCAATCACATTGCGGTCGCATCCTGCTCAAACTGCGCTGCAGGCCGCTATAGCGGCGAGTTCTGAATGACTCCCACAGAACTCAGTGAAGACTGCTAGCAGTGTCACATTATAATTATAATACTCCCAATGACACAAAATGGGAAATAGATAAAACTTCAAATTACAGTCTACTGGGCCACATAAGCTATTCAATAGGTTTATATGGGATGTAACTAGTATCCCGAAGGGCGAGATCCTGACAGTCAGAATGCTGACAGGGGCATCCTGACGGTGACAATCCCGATGGGGAGTGCTGGGTTTAGGGTTAGGCACTAAGAGGGGGGTAAGGATTACTCTGTAGGGGGCAGTTAGGGTTAGGCTGCGGAAGGGATGGGTTAGGGATAGGCACTAGGTGGGTTAGGGTTAGGCTGCGGGAGAGGAAAGTTAAGCATTAGGTAGGTTACGGTTAGGGTCTGGGAGGGGTTAGTTAGGGTTAGGTACTCATTGGGTTAGGGTTAGGCTGCTGGAGGAGGGTTGGGTTAGGGTTAGTCACTCGGTGGGTTAGGGTTAGGCTGCGGAAGGGATGGGTAAGGGTTAGGCACTAGGTAGATTAGGATTAGGCTGCGGAAGGGATGGGTAAGGGTTAGGCACTAGGTGGATTAGGATTAGGCTGCGGAAGGGATGGGTAAGGGTTAGGCACTAGGTGGATTAGGATTAGGCTGCGGAAGGGATGGGTAAGGGTTAGGCACTAGGTGGATTAGGATTAGGCTGCGGAAGGGATGGGTAAGGGTTAAGCACTAGGTGGATTAGGATTAGGCTGCGGAAGGGATGGGTAAGGGTTAGGCACTAGGTGGGTTAGGATTAGGCTGTGGAAGGGATGGGTTAGGGATAGGCACTAGGTGGGTTAGGGGTAGGCTGCGCCAGAGGAAAGTTAAGCATTAGGTAGGTTACGGTTAGGGTCTGGGAGGGGTTGGTTAGGGTTAGGTACTCATTGGGTTAGGGTTAGGCTGGAGGAGGGGTGGGTTAGGGTTAGTCACTCAGTGGTTTAGGAACTAGGTGGGTTAGGGTTAGGCTGCGGAAGGGATGGGTAAGGGTTAGGCACTAGGTGGGTAAGGGTTAGGCTGCGGAAGGGATGGGTAAGGGTTAGGCACTAGGTGGGTTAGGGTTAGGCTGCGGAAGGGATGGGTAAGGGTTAGGCACTAGGTGGGTTAGGGTTAGGCTGCGGAAGGGATGGGTAAGGGTTAGGCACTAGGTGGGTTAGGGTTAGGCTGCGGAAGGGATGGGTAAGGGTTAGGCACTAGGTGGGTTAGGGTTAGGCTGCGGAAGGGATGGGTAAGGGTTAGGCACTAGGTGGATTTGGATTAGGCTGCGGAAGGGATGGGTAAGGGTTAGGCACTATGTGGGCTAGGCACTAGGTAGGTTAGGGTTAGGCAGGAGGAGGGGTTGGTTAAGGTTACGCACTCGGTGGGTTAGGGTTAGGCTGCGGAAGTGGTGAATTAGGCACTACGTAGATTAGGATTGGGTTGTGGGAGGGGTTGGTTAGGGTTAGGCAGGAGGAGGGGTGGGTTAGGGTTAGTCGCTCGGTGGGTTAGGCACTAGGTGGGTTAGGGTTAGGCTGCGGGAGTGGTAAGTTAAGCACTAGGTAGGTTGCAGTTAGGGTCTGGGAGGGGTTGGTTAGGGTTATGCACTCATTGGGTTAGGGTTAGGCTGGAGGAGGGGTGGGTTAGGGTTAGTCGCTCGGTGGGTTAGGCACTAGGTGTGTTAGGGTTAGGCTGCGGGTGCAGTGAATTAAGCACTAGGTAGGTTAGGGTTAGGGTCTGGGAGGAGTTGGTTAGGGTTAGGCAATCATTGGTTTAGGGTTAGGCTGGAGGAGGGGTGAATTAGGGTTAGGAACTAGGTGGGTTAGGCACTAGGTGGGTTATGTTTAGGCTGCTGGAGGGGTTGGTTAGGGTTAGGCTGCTGGAGGGGTGGGTTAGGGTTAGTCACTCGGTGGGTTAGGCACTAGGTGGGTAAGGCTGTGGGAGCGGTGAGTTAAGCACTAGGTAGGTTAGGGTTAGGGTCTGGGAGGAGTTGGTTAGGGTTAGGCACTCATTGGCTTAGGGTTAGGCTGGAGGAGGGGTGAATTAGGGTTAGGAACTAGGTGGGTTATGGTTAGGCTGCTGGAGGGGTTGGTTAGGGTTAGGTTGCGGGTGGGGTGGGTTAGGGTTAGGCACTCATTGGGTTAGGGTTAGGCTGCTGGAGGGGTTGGTTAGGGTAAGGTTGTGGGAGGGGTGGGTTAGGGTTAGGCACTCATTGGGTTAGGGTTAGGCTGGAGGAGGGGTGGGTTAGGGTTAGGTTGCGGGAGAGGTGGGTTAGGGTTAGGCACTCATTGGGTTAGGGTTAGGCTGGAGGAGGGGTGGGTTTGTCACTCGGTGGGTTAGGCACTAGGTGGGTAAGGCTGTGGGAGCGGTGAGTTAAGCACTAGGTAGGTTAGGGTTAGGCTGCGGGAGGGGTTGGTTATGGTTAGGCACTTATTGGGTTAGGGTTAGTCTGGAGGGGGGGTGAATTAGGGTTAGAAACTAGGTGGGTTAAGCACTAGGTGGGTTAGGGTTAGGCTGTGTGAGGGATGGGTTAGGGTTAGGATGTGGGAGGGGTGGGTTAGGGTTAGGCACTAGGTGGGTTAGGGTTAGGCTGCGGAAGGGATGGGTAAGGGTTAGGCACTAGGTGGGTTATGGTTAGGCTGCGGAAGGGATGGGTAAGGGTTAGGCACTAGGTGGGTTAGGGTTAGGCTGCGGAAGGGATGGGTAAGGGTTAGGGACTAGGTGGATTTGGATTAGGCTGCTGAAGGGATGGGTAAGGGTTAGGCACTATGTGGGTTAGGCACTAGGTAGGTTAGGGTTAGGCTGGAGGAGGGGTTGGTTAAGGTTACGCACTTGGTGGGTTAGGCACTAGGTGGGTTAGGGTTAGGCTGCGGAAGTGGGGAATTAGGCACTACGTAGGTTAGGATTGGGTTGTGGGAGGGGTTGGTTAGGGTTAGGCAGGAGGAGGGGTGGGTTAGGGTTAGTCACTCGGTGGGTTAGGCACTAGGTGGGTTAGGGTTAGGCTGCGGGAGTGGTAAGTTAAGCACTAGGTAGGTTACAGTTAGGGTCTGGGAGGGGTTGGTTAGGGTTACGCACTCATTGGGTTAGGGTGAGGCTGGAGGAGGGGTGGGTTAGGGTTAGTCGCTCGGTGGGTTAGGCACTAAGTGGGTTAGGGTTAGGCTGCAGGTGTAGTGAATTAAGCACTAGGTAGGTTAGGGTTAGGGAGGAGTTGGTTAGGGTTAGGCACTCATTGGCTTAGGGTTAGGCTGGAGGAGGGGTGAATTAGGGTTAGGCACTAGGTGGGTTAGGCACTAGGTGGGTTATGTTTAGGATGCTGGAGGGGTGGGTTAGGGTTAGTCACTCGGTGGGTTATGCACTCATTGGGTAAGGCTGTGGGAGCGGTGAGTTAAGCACTAGGTAGGTTAGGGTTAGGGTCTGGGAGGGGTTGGTTAGGGTTACGCACTCATTGGGTTAGGGTTAGTCTAGAGGAGGGGTGGGTTAGGGTTAGTTGCTCGGTGGGTTAGGCACTAGGTGGGTTAGGGTTAGGCTGCGGGTGCAGTGAATTAAGCACTAGGTAGGTTAGGGTTAGGGTCTGGGAGGAGTTGGTTAGGGTTAGGCACTCATTGGCTTAGGGTTAGGCTGGAGGAGGGGTGAATTAGGGTTAGGAACTAGGTGGGTTAGGCACTAAGTGGGTTATGGTTAGGCTGCTGGAGGGGTTGGTTAGGGTTAGGTAGCGGGAGGGGTGGGTTAGGGTTAGTCACTCATTGGGTTAGGGTTAGGCTGTTGGAAGGGTGGGTTAGGGTTAGGTTGCGGGAGGGGTGGGTTAGGGTTAGTCACTCATTGGGTTAGGGTTAGGCTGCTGGAGGGGTGGGTTAGGGTTAGGTTGTGGGAGGGGTGGGTTAGGGTTAGGCACTCATTGGGTTAGGGTTAGGCTGGAGGAGGGGTGGGTTTGTCACTCGGTGGGTTAGGCACTAGGTGGGTAAGGCTGTGGGAGCGGTGAGTTAAGCACTAGGTAGGTTAGGGTTAGGCTGCGGGAGGGGTTGGTTATGGTTAGGCACTAGGTGGGTTAGGGTTAGTCTGGAGGGGGGGGTGAATTAGGGTTAGAAACTAGGTGGGTTAGGCACTAGGTGGGTTAGGGTTAGGCTGTGGGAGGGATGGGTTAGGGTTAGGCACTATGTGGGTTAGGCACTAGGTAGGTTAGGGTTAGGCTGGAGGAGGGGTTGGTTAAGGTTACGCACTTGGTGGGTTAGGCACTAGGTGGGTTAGGGTTAGGCTGCGGAAGTGGGGAATTAGGCACTACGTAGGTTAGGATTGGGTTGTGGGAGGGGTTGTTTAGGGTTAGGCAGGAGGAGGGGTGGGTTAGGGTTAGTCACTCGGTGGTTTAGGCACTAGGTGGGTTAGGGTTATGCTGCGGGAGTGGTAAGTTAAGCACTAGGTAGGTTACAGTTAGGGTCTGGGAGGGGTTGGTTAGGGTTATGCACTCATTGGGTTAGGGTTAGGCTGGAGGAGGGGTGGGTTAGGGTTAGTCGCTCGGTGGGTTAGGCACTAGGTGGGTTAGGCTGTGGGTGCAGTGAATTAAGCACTAGGTAGGTTAGGGGTAGGGTCTGGGAGGAGTTGGTTAGGGTTAGGCACTCATTGGCTTAGGGTTAGGCTGGAGGAGGGGTGAATTAGGGTTAGGAACTAGGTGGGTTAGGCACTAGGTGGGTTATGCTTAGGCTGCTGGAGGGGTTGGTTAGGGTTAGGCTGGAGGGGTGGGTTAGGGTTAGTCACTCAGTGGGTTAGGCACTAGGTGGGTAAGGCTGTGGGAGCGGTGAGTTAAGCACTAGGTAGGTTAGTGTCTGGGAGGAGTTGGTTAGGGTTAGGCACTCATTGGCTTAGGGTTAGGCTGGAGCAGTGGTGAATTAGGGTTAGGAACTAGGTGGGTTAGGCACTAGGTGGGTTATGTTTAGGCTGCTGGAGGGGTTGGTTAGGGTTAGGCTGCTGGAGGGGTGGGTTAGGGTTAGTCACTCGGTGGGTTAGGCACTAGGTGGGTTAGGGTTAGGCTGCGGGTGCAGTGAATTAAGCACTAGGTAGGTTAGGGTTAGGGTCTGGGAGGAGTTGGTTAGGGTTAGGCACTCATTGGCTTAGGGTTAGGCTGGAGGAGGGGTGGGTTAGGGTTAGGTTGCGGGAGAGGTTGGTTAGGGTTAGGCACTCATTGGGTTAGGGTTAGGCTGGAGGAGGGGTGGGTTTGTCACTCGGTGGGTTAGGCACTAGGTGGGTAAGGCTGTGGGAGCGGTGAGTTAAGCACTAGGTAGGTTAGGGTTAGGCTGCGGGAGGGGTTGGTTATGGTTAGGCACTTATTGGGTTAGGGTTAGTCTGGAGGGGGGGTGAACTAGGGTTAGAAACTAGGTGGGTTAAGCACTAGGTGGGTTAGGGTTAGGCTGTGGGAGGGATGGGTTAGGGTTAGGATATGGGAGGGGTGGGTTAGGGTTAGGTACTAGGTGGGTTAGGCTGCGGAAGGGATGGGTAAGGGTTAGGCACTAGGTGGGTTATGGTTAGGCTGCGGAAGGAATGGGTAAGGGTTAGGCACTAGGTGGGTTAGGGTTAGGCTGCAGAAGGGATGGGTAAGGGTTAGGCACTAGGTGGATTTGGATTAGGCTGCGGAAGGGATGGGTAAGGGTTAGGCACTATGTGGGTTAGGCACTAGGTAGGTTAGGGTTAGGCTGGAGGAGGGGTTGGTTAAGGTTACGCACTCAGTGGGTTAGGCACTAGGTGGGTTAGGGTTAGGCTGCGGAAGTGGTGAATTAGGCACTACGTAGGTTAGGATTGGGTTGTGGGAGGGGTTGGATAGGGTTTGGCAGGAGGAGGGGTGGGTTAGGGTTTGTCGCTCGGTGGGTTAGGCACTAGGTGGGTTAGGGTTAGGCTGCGGGAGTGGTAAGTTAAGCACTAGGTAGGTTACAGTTAGGGTCTGGGAGGGGTTGGTTAGGGTTACGCACTCATTGTGTTAGGGTTAGGCTGGAGGAGGGGTGGGTTAGGGTTAGTCACTCATGGGTTAGGCACTAGGTGGGTTAGGGCTAGGCTGCGGGTGTAGTGAATTAAGCACTAGGTAGGTTAGGGTTAGGGTCTGGGAGGAGTTGGTTAGGGTTAGGCACTCATTGGCTTAGGGTTAGGCTGGAGGAGGGGTGAATTAGGGTTAGGCACTAGGTGGGTTAGGCACTAGGTGGGTTATGTTTAGGCTGCTGGAGGGGTTGGTTAGGGTTAGGCTGCTGGAGGGGTGGGTTAGGGTTAGTCACTCGGTGGGTTAGGCACTAGGTGGGTAAGGCTGTGGGAGCGGTGAGTTAAGCACTAGGTAGGTTAGGGTTAGGGTCTGGGAGGGGTTGGTTAGGGTTACGCACTCATTGGGTTAGGGTTAGTCTGGAGGAGGGGTGGGTTAGGGTTAGTTGCTCGGTGGGTTAGGCACTAGGTGGGTTAGGGTTAGGCTGTGGGTGCAGTAAATTAAGCACTAGGTAGGTCAGGGTTAGGGTCTGGGAGGAGTTGGTTAGGGTTAGGCACTCATTGGCTTAGGGTTAGGCTGGAGGGGGGGTGAATTAGGGTAAGGAACTAGGTGGGTTAGGCACTAGGTGGGTTATGGTTAGGCTGCTGAAGGGGTTGGTTAGGGTTAGGATGCGGGAGGGGTGGGTTAGGGTTAGTCACTCATTGGGTTAGGGTTAGGCTGTTGGAGGGGTGGGTTAGGGATAGGTTGCGGGAGGGGTGGGTTAGGGTTAGTCACTCATTGGGTTAGGGTTGGGCTGCTGGAGGGGTGGGTTAGGGTTAGGTTGTGGGAGGGGTGGGTTAGGGTTAGGCACTCATTGGGTTAGGGTTAGGCTGCGGGAGGGGTGGGTTTGTCACTCGGTGGGTTAGGCACTAGGTGGGTAAGGCTGTGGGAGCGGTGAGTTAAGCACTAGGTAGGTTAGGGTTAGGCTGCGGGAGGGGTTGGTTATGGTTAGGCACTAGGTGGGTTAGGGTTAGTCTGGAGGGGGGGAGGGTGAATTAGGGTTAGAAACTAGGTGGGTTAGGCACTAGGTGGGTTAGGGTTAGGCTGTGGGAGGGATGGGTTAGGGTTAGGCACTATGTGGGTTAGGCACTAGGTAGGTTAGGGTTAGGCTGGAGGAGGGGTTGGTTAAGGTTACGCACTCGGTAGGTTAGGCACTAGGTGGGTTAGGGTTAGGCTGCGGAAGTGGGGAATTAGGCACTACGTAGGTTAGGATTGGGTTGTGGGAGGGGTTGGTTAGGGTTAGGCAGGAGGAGGGGTGGGTTAGGGTTAGTCACTCGGTGGGTTAGGCACTAGGTGGGTCAGGGTTAGGCTGCGGGAGTGGTAAGTTAAGCACTAGGTAGGTTACAGTTAGGGTCTGGGAGGGGTTGGTTAGGGTTACGCACTCATTGGGTTAGGGTTAGGCTGGAGGAGGGGTGGGTTAGGGTTAGTCGCTCGGTGGGTTAGGCACTAGGTGGGTTACGGTTAGGCTGCGGGTGCAGTGAATTAAGCACTAGGTAGGTTAGGGGTAGGGTCTGGGAGGAGATGGTTAGGGTTAGGCACTCATTGACTTAGGGTTAGGCTGGAGGAGGGGTGAATTAGGGTTAGGAACTAGGTGGGTTAGGCACTAGGTGGGTTATGTTTAGGCTTGTGGAGGGGTTGGTTAGGGTTAGGCTGCTGGAGGGGTGGGTTAGGGTTAGTCACTCGGTGGGTTAGGCACTAGGTGGGTAAGGCTGTGGGAGCGGTGAGTTAAGCACAAGGTAGGTTAGGGTCTGGGAGGAGTTGGTTAGGGTTAGGCACTCATTGGCTTAGGGTTAGGCTGGAGCAGTGGTGAATTAGGGTTAGGAACTAGGTGGGTTAGGCACTAGGTGGGTTATGTTTAGGCTGCTGGAGGGGTTGGTTAGGGTTAGGCTGCTGGAGGGGTGGGTTAGGGTTAGTCACTCGGTGGGTTAGGCACTAGGTAGGTTAGGGTTAGGGTCTGGGAGGAGTTGGTTAGGGTTAGGCACTCATTGGCTTAGGGTTAGGCTGGAGGAGGGGCGAATTAGGGTTAGGAACTAGGTAGGTTAGGCACTAGGTGGGTTATGTTTAGGCTGCTGGAGGGGTTGGTTAGGGTTAGGCTGCTGGAGGGGTGGGTTAGGGTTAGTCACTCGGTGGGTTAGGCACTAGGTGGGTAAGGCTGTGGGAGCGGTGAGTTAAGCACTAGGTAGGTTAGGGTTAGGGTCTGGGAGGAGTTGGTTAGGGTTAGGCACTCATTGGCTTAGGGTTAGGCTGGAGGAGGGGTGAATTAGGGTTAGGAACTAGGTGGGTTAGGCACTAGGTGGGTTATGGTTAGGCTGCTGGAGGGGTTGGTTAGGGTTAGGTTGCGGGAGGGGTGGATTAGGGTTAGTCACTCATTGGGTTAGGGTTAGGCTGCTGGAGGGGTGGGTTAGGGTTAGGTTGCGGGAGGGGTGGGTTAGGGTTAGCCACTCATTGGGTTAGGGTTAGGCTGGATGAGGGGTGGGTTTGTCACTCGGTGGGTTAGGCACTAGGTGGGTAAGGCTGTGGGAGTGGTGAGTTAAGCACTAGGTAGGTTAGGGTTAGGCTGTGGGAGGGGTTGGTTATGGTTAGGCACTCATTGGGTTAGGGTTAGTCTGGAGGGGGGGTGAATTAGGGTTAGAAACTAGGTGGGTTAAGCACTAGGTGGGTTAGGGTTAGGCTGTGGGAGGGATGGGTTAGGGTTAGGCACTATATGGGTTAGGCACTAGGTAGGTTAGGGTTAGGCTGGAGGAGGGGTTGGTTAGGGTTACACACTAGGTGGGTTAGGGTTAGGCTGCGGAAGTGGTGAATTAGGCACTACGTAGGTTAAGATTGGGTTGTGGGAGGGGTTGGTTAGGGTAAGGCAGGAGGAGAGGTGGGTTAGGGTTAGTCACTCGGTGGGTTAGGGTTAGGCTGCGGGAGTGGTAAGTTAAGCACTAGGTAGGTTACAGTTAGGGTCTGGGAGGGGTTGGTTAGGGTTACGCACTCATTGGGTTAGGGTTAGGCTGGAGGAGGGGTGGGTTAGGGTTAGTCGCTCTGTGGGTTAGGCACTAGGTGGGTTAGGGTTAGGCTGCGGGTGCAGTGAATTAAGCACTAGGTAGGTTAGGGTTAGGGTCTGGGAGGAGTTGGTTAGGGTTAGGCTGGAGGAGGGGTGAATTAGGGTTAGGAACTAGGTGGGTTAGGCACTAGGTAGGTTATGTTTAGGCTGCTGGAGGGGTTGGTTAGGGTTAGGTTGCGGGAGGGGTGGATTAGGGTTTGTCACTCGGTGGGTTAGGCACTAGGTGGGTTAGGCTGTGGGAGCGGTGAGTTAAGCACTAGGTAGGTTAGGGTTAGGCTGCGGGAGGGGTTGGTTATGGTTAGGCACTCATTGGGTTAGGGTTAGTCTGGAGGGGGGTGAATTAGGGTTAGAAACTAGGTGGGTTAAGCACTAGGTGGGTTAGGGTTAGGCTGTGGGAGGGGTGGGTTAGGGTTAGGATGTGGGAGGGGTGGGTTAGGGTTAGGTTGTGGGAGGGGTGGGTTAGGGTTAGGTTGTGGGAGGGGTGGTTTAGGGTTAGGTTGTAGGAGGGATGGGTTAGATTGTGGAAGGGGTGGGTTAGGGTTAGGTTGTAAGAGGGGTGGGTTAAGGCAGAGATTCCCAAACGTTGTCCCCAAGGCACCCTAGTGGTCCAGGTTTTAAGTATAGCCATTCTTGGCCACAGGTGACTTAATTAACTTCTAAGTCAATTTGATTTAACCATCTGTGCTGTGCCATGAACATCTTTAAAACCTGGACCATTAGGGTGCCCTGAGGACTGCATTTGGGAACCTCTGGGTTATGGTTAAAACACTCAATGGGACCCATCGAGATTTTGAACATCGGAATGTCATACCAACCCATTTATATGTTACCTCATAATTAATTGACTTCTTATAAAGGAATCATAGACACTAGAGATGAGCGCCGGAAATTTTTGGGGTTTTGTGTTTTGGTTTTGGGTTCGGTTCCGCGGCCGTGTTTTGGGTTCGACCGCGTTTTGGCAATACCTCACCGAATTTTTTTTGTCGGATTCGGGTGTGTTTTGGATTCGGGTGTTTTTTTCAAAAAACCCTAAAAAACAGCTTAAATCATAGAATTTGGGGGTCATTTTGATCCCAAAGTATTATTAACCTCAAAAACCATAATTTCCACTCATTTTCAGTCTATTCTGAATACCTCACACCTCACAATATTATTTTTTGTCCTAAAATTTGCACCGAGGTCGCTGTGTGAGTAAGATAAGCGACCCTAGTGGCCGACACAAACACCGGGCCCATCTAGGAGTGGCACTGCAGTGTCACGCAGGATGTCCCTTCCAAAAAACCCTCCCCAAACAGCACATGACGCAAAGAAAAAAAGAGGCGCAATGAGGTAGCTGACTGTGTGAGTAAGATAAGCGACCCTAGTGGCCGACACAAACACCGGGCCCATCTAGGAGTGGCACTGCAGTGTCACGCAGGATGTCCCTTCCAAAAAACCCTCCCCAAATAGCACATGACGCAAAGAAAAAAAGAGGCGCAATGAGGTAGCTGTGTGAGTAAGATAAGCGACCCTAGTGGCCGACACAAACACCGGGCCCATCTAGGAGTGGCACTGCAGTGTCACGCAGGATGGCCCTTCCAAAAAACCCTCCCCAAACAGCACATGACGCAAAGAAAAAAAGAGGCGCAATGAGGTAGCTGACTGTGTGAGTAAGATAAGCGACCCTAGTGGCCGACACAAACACCGGGCCCATCTAGGAGTGGCACTGCAGTGTCATGCAGGATGTCCCTTCCAAAAAACCCTCCCCAAACAGCACATGACGCAAAGAAAAAAAGAGGCGCAATGAGGTAGCTGACTGTGTGAGTAAGATAAGCGACCCTAGTGGCCGACACAAACACCGGGCCCATCTAGGAGTGGCACTGCAGTGTCACGCAGGATGTCCCTTCCAAAAAACCCTCCCCAAACAGCACATGACGCAAAGAAAAATAAAAGAAAAAAGAGGTGCAAGATGGAATTGTCCTTGGGCCCTCCCACCCACCCTTATGTTGTATAAACAAAACAGGACATGCACACTTTAACCAACCCATCATTTCAGTGACAGGGTCTGCCACACGACTGTGACTGATATGACGGGTTGGTTTGGACCCCCCCCAAAAAAGAAGCAATTAATCTCTCCTTGCACAAACTGGCTCTACAGAGGCAAGATGTCCACCTCATCATCATCCTCCGATATATCACCGTGTACATCCCCCTCCTCACAGATTATCAATTCGTCCCCACTGGAATCCACCATCTCAGCTCCCTGTGTACTTTGTGGAGGCAATTGCTGCTGGTCAATGTCTCCGCGGAGGAATTGATTATAATTCATTTTAATGAACATCATCTTCTCCACATTTTCTGGATGTAACCTCGTACGCCGATTGCTGACAAGGTGAGCGGCGGCACTAAACACTCTTTCGGAGTACACACTTGTGGGAGGGCAACTTAGGTAGAATAAAGCCAGTTTGTGCAAGGGCCTCCAAATTGCCTCTTTTTCCTGCCAGTATAAGTACGGACTGTGTGACGTGCCTACTTGGATGCGGTCACTCATATAATCCTCCACCATTCTTTCAATGTTGAGAGAATCATATGCAGTGACAGTAGACGACATGTCCGTAATCGTTGTCAGGTCCTTCAGTCCGGACCAGATGTCAGCATCAGCAGTCGCTCCAGACTGCCCTGCATCACCGCCAGTGGGTGGGCTCGGAATTCTGAGCCTTTTCCTCGCACCCCCAGTTGCGGGAGAATGTGAAGGAGGAGATGTTGACAGGTCGCGTTCCGCTTGACTTGACAATTTTCTCACCAGCAGGTCTTTCAACCCCAGCAGACTTGTGTCTGCCGGAAAGAGAGATCCAAGGTAGGTTTTAAATCTAGGATCGAGCACGGTGGCCAAAATGTAGTGCTCTGATTTCAACAGATTGACCACCCGTGAATCCTTGTTAAGCGAATTAAGGGCTCCATCCACAAGTCTCACATGCCTAGCGGAATCGCTCCGTGTTAGCTCCTCCTTCAATGTCTCCAGCTTCTTCTGCAAAAGCCTGATGAGGGGAATGACCTGACTCAGGCTGGCAGTGTCTGAACTGACTTCACGTGTGGCAAGTTCAAAGGGCATCAGAACCTTGCACAACGTTGAAATCATTCTCCACTGCGCTTGAGACAGGTGCATTCCACCTCCTATATCGTGCTCAATTGTATAGGCTTGAATGGCCTTTTGCTGCTCCTCCAACCTCTGAAGCATATAGAGGGTTGAATTCCACCTCGTTACCACTTCTTGCTTCAGATGATGGCAGGGCAGGTTCAGTAGTTTTTGGTGGTGCTCCAGTCTTCTGTACGTGGTGCCTGTACGCCGAAAGTGTCCCGCAATTCTTCTGGCCACCGACAGCATCTCTTGCACGCCCCTCTCGTTTTTTAAATAATTCTGCACCACCAAATTCAAGGTATGTGCAAAACATGGGACGTGCTGGAATTTGCCCATATTTAATGCACACACAATATTGCTGGCGTTGTCCGATGCCACAAATCCACAGGAGAGTCCAATTGGGGTAAGCCATTCCGCGATGATCTTCCTCAGTTGCCGTAAGAGGATTTTAGCTGTGTGCGTATTCTGGAAAGCGGTGATACAAAGCGTAGCCTGCCTAGGAAAGAGTTGGCGTTTGCGAGATGCTGCTGCTGGTGCCGCCGCTGCTGTTCTCGCGGCGGGAGTCCATACATCTACCCAGTGGGCTGTCACAGTCATATAGTCCTGACCCTGCCCTGCTCCACTTGTCCACATGTCCGTGGTTAAGTGGACATTGGGTACAGCTGCATTTTTTAGGACACTGGTGACTCTTTTTCTGAGGTCTGTGTACATTTTCGGTATCGCCTGCCTAGAGAAATGGAACCTAGATGGTATTTGGTACCGGGGACACAGTACCTCCAACAAGTCTCTAGTTGGCTCTGCAGTAATGATGGATACCGGAACCACGTTTCTCACCACCCAGGATGCCAAGGCCTCAGTTATCCGCTTTGCAGTAGGATGACTGCTGTGATATTTCATCTTCCTCGCAAAGGACTGTTGAACAGTCAATTGCTTACTGGAAGTAGTACAAGTGGGCTTACGACTTCCCCTCTGGGATGACCATCGACTCCCAGCAGCAACAACAGCAGCGCCAGCAGCAGTAGGCGTTACACGCAAGGATGCATCGGAGGAATCCCAGGCAGGAGAGGACTCGTCAGAATTGCCAGTGACATGGCCTGCAGGACTATTGGCATTCCTGGGGAAGGAGGAAATTGACACTGAGGGAGTTGGTGGGGTGGTTTGCGTGAGCTTGGTTACAAGAGGAAGGGATTTACTGGTCAGTGGACTGCTTCCGCTGTCGCCCAAAGTTTTTGAACTTGTCACTGACTTATTATGAATGCGCTGTAGGTGACGTATAAGGGAGGATGTTCCGAGGTGGTTAACGTCCTTACCCCTACTTATTACAGCTTGACAAAGGCAACACACGGCTTGACACCTGTTGTCCGCATTTCTGTTGAAATACTTCCACACCGAAGAGCTGATTTTTTTGGTATTTTCACCAGGCATGTCAGTGGCCATATTCCTCCCACGGACAACAGGTGTCTCCCCGGGTGCCTGACTTAAACAAACCACCTCACCATCAGAATCCTCCTGGTCAATTTCCTCCCCAGCGCCAGCAACACCCATATCCTCCTCATCCTGGTGTACTTCAACACTGACATCTTCAATCTGACTATCAGGAACTGGACTGCGGGTGCTCCTTCCAGCACTTGCAGGGGGCGTGCAAATGGTGGAAGGCGCATGCTCTTCACGTCCAGTGTTGGGAAGGTCAGGCATCGCAACCGACACAATTGGACTCTCCTTGTGGATTTGGGATTTCGAAGAACGCACAGTTCTTTGCGGTGCTTTTGCCAGCTTGAGTCTTTTCAGTTTTCTAGCGAGAGGCTGAGTGCTTCCATCCTCATGTGAAGCTGAACCACTAGCCATGAACATAGGCCAGGGCCTCAGCCGTTCCTTGCCACTCCGTGTGGTAAATGGCATATTGGCAAGTTTACGCTTCTCGTCCGACAATTTTATTTTAGGTTTTGGAGTCCTTTTTTTACTGATATTTGGTGTTTTGGATTTGACATGCTCTGTACTATGACATTGGGCATCGGCCTTGGCAGACGACGTTGCTGGCATTTCATCGTCTCGGCCATGACTAGTGGCAGCAGCTTCAGCACGAGGTGGAAGTGGATCTTGATCTTTCCCTAATTTTGGAACCTCAACATTTTTGTTCTCCATATTTTAATAGGCACAACTAAAAGGCACCTCAGGTAAACAATGGAGATGGATGGATACTAGTATACAATTATGGATGGACTGCCGAGTGCCGACACAGAGGTAGCTACAGCCGTGGACTACCGTACTGTACTGTGTCTGCTGCTAATATAGACTGGTTGATAATGAGATGTAGTATGTATAAAGAAGAAAGAAAAAAAAACCACGGGTAGGTGGTATACAATTATGGACGGACTGCCGAGTGCCGACACAGAGGTAGCTACAGCCGTGGACTACCGTACAGTACTGTGTCTGCTGCTAATATAGACTGGTTGATAATGAGATGTAGTATGTATAAAGAAGAAAGAAAAAAAAACCACGGGTAGGTGGTATACAATTATGGACGGACTGCCGAGTGCCGACACAGAGGTAGCTACAGCCGTGGACTACCGTACTGTACTGTGTCTGCTGCTAATATAGACTGGTTGATAATGAGATGTAGTATGTATAAAGAAGAAAGAAAAAAAAACCACGGGTAGGTGGTATACAATTATGGATGGACTGCCGAGTGCCGACACAGAGGTAGCTACAGCCGTGGACTACCGTACTGTACTGTGTCTGCTGCTAATATAGACTGGATGATAATGAGATGTAGTATGTATAAAGAAGGGGGAAAAAACCACGGGTAGGTGGTATACAATTATGGATGTACTGCCGAGTGCCGACACAGAGGTAGCTACAGCCGTGGACTACCGTACTGTACTGTGTCTGCTGCTAATATAGACTGGATGATAATGAGATGTAGTATGTATAAAGAAGAAAGAAAAAAAAAACCACGGGTAGGTGGTATACAATTATGGACGGACTGCCGAGTGCCGACACAGAGGTAGCTACAGCCGTGGACTACCGTACTGTACTGTGTCTGCTGCTAATATAGACTAGTTGATAATGAGATGTAGTATGTATAAAGAAGAAAGAAAAAAAAACCACGGGTAGGTGGTATACAATTATGGATGGACTGCCGAGTGCCGACACAGAGGTAGCTACAGCCGTGGACTACCGTACTGTACTGTGTCTGCTGCTAATATAGACTGGATGATAATGAGATGTAGTATGTATAAAGAAGAAAGAAAAAAAACCACGGGTAGGTGGTATACAATTATGGATGGACTGCCGAGTGCCGACACAGAGGTAGCTACAGCCGTGGACTACCGTACTGTACTGTGTCTGCTGCTACTATAGACTGGATGATAATGAGATGTAGTATGTATAAAGAAGAAAGAAAAAAAACCACGGGTAGGTGGTATACAATTATGGACGGACTGCCGAGTGCCGACACAGAGGTAGCTACAGCTGTGGACTACCGTACTGTACTGTGTCTGCTGCTAATATAGACTGGTTGATAATGAGATGTAGTATGTATAAAGAAGAAAGAAAAAAAAACCACGGGTAGGTGGTATACAATTATGGATGGACTGCCGAGTGCCGACACAGAGGTAGCTACAGCCGTGGACTACCGTACTGTACTGTGTCTGCTGCTAATATAGACTGGATGATAATGAGATGTAGTATGTATAAAGAAGAAAGAAAAAAAAACCACGGGTAGGTGGTATACAATTATGGATGGACTGCCGAGTGCCGACACAGAGGTAGCTACAGCCGTGGACTACCGTACTGTACTGTGTCTGCTGCTAATATAGACTGGATGATAATGAGATGTAGTATGTATAAAGAAGAAAGAAAAAAAAACCACGGGTAGGTGGTATACAATTATGGACGGACTGCCGAGTGCCGACACAGAGGTAGCTACAGCCGTGGACTACCGTACTGTACTGTGTCTGCTGCTAATATAGACTGGATGATAATGAGATGTAGTATGTATAAAGAAGAAAGAAAAAAAAACCACGGGTAGGTGGTATACAATTATGGATGGACTGCCGAGTGCCGACACAGAGGTAGCTACAGCCGTGGACTACCGTACTGTACAGTGTCTGCTGCTAATATAGACTGGATGATAATGAGATGTAGTATGTATAAAGAAGAAAGAAAAAAAAACCACGGGTAGGTGGTATACAATTATGGACGGACTGCCGAGTGCCAACACAGAGGTAGCTACAGCCGTGGACTACCGTACTGTACTGTGTCTGCTGCTAATATAGACTGGTTGATAATGAGATGTAGTATGTATAAAGAAGAAAGAAAAAAAAACCACGGGTAGGTGGTATACAATTATGGATGGACTGCCGAGTGCCGACACAGAGGTAGCTACAGCCGTGGACTACCGTACTGTACTGTGTCTGCTGCTAATATAGACTGGATGATAATGAGATGTAGTATGTATAAAGAAGAAAGAAAAAAAAACACGGGTAGGTGGTATACAATTATGGATGGAATGCCGAGTGCCGACACAGAGGTAGCTACAGCCGTGGACTACCGTACTGTACTGTGTCTGCTGCTAATATAGACTGGATGATAATGAGATGTAGTATGTATAAAGAAGAAAGAAAAAAAAAACCACGGGTAGGTGGTATACAATTATGTACGGACTGCCGAGTGCCGACACAGAGGTAGCTACAGCCGTGGACTACCGTACTGTACTGTGTCTGCTGCTAATATAGACTGGTTGATAATGAGATGTAGTATGTATAAAGAAGAAAGAAAAAAAAACCACGGGTAGGTGGTATACAATTATGGATGGACTGCCGAGTGCCGACACAGAGGTAGCTACAGCCGTGGACTACCGTACTGTACTGTGTCTGCTGCTAATATAGACTGGATGATAATGAGATGTAGTATGTATAAAGAAGAAAAAAAAAACCACGGGTAGGTGGTATACAATTATGGATGGACTGCCGAGTGCCGACACAGAGGTAGCTACAGCCGTGGACTACCGTACTGTACTGTGTCTGCTGCTAATATAGACTGGATGATAATGAGATGTAGTATGTATAAAGAAGAAAGAAAAAAAAAACCACGGGTAGGTGGTATACAATTATGGATGGACTGCCGAGTGCCGACACAGAGGTAGCTACAGCCGTGAACTACCGTACTGTGTCTGCTGCGACTGGATGATAAATAATGATATAAAAAATATATATATATCACTACTGCAGCCGGACAGGTATATATTATATAATGACGGACCTGCTGGACACTGTCTGTCAGCAGAATGAGTTTTTTATAGAATAAAAAAACACCACACAAGTCACACGACGAGTGTTTAACTTTTTCAGGCAATCACAATATAGTATACTATACTGGTGGTCAGTGTGGTCAGGTCACTGGTCAGTCACACTGGCAGTGGCACTCCTGCAGCAAAAGTGTGCACTGTTTAATTTTAATAATATGTATGTACTCCTGGCTCCTGCTATAACCTATAACTGCTCCCCAGTCTCCCCCACAATTAAGCTGTGTGAGCACAGTCAGATATTATACATAGATGATGCAGCACTCTGGGCTGAGCACAGATATGGTATGTGACTGAGTCACTGTGTATCGTTTTTTTCAGGCAGAGAACGGATTATATTAAATAAAACTGCACTGGTGGTCACTGGTCAGTGGTCAGTCACTAGTAAACTCTGCACTCTCTAGTACTCCTAAGCTCCAGTAAATCAAGTGTCTCTGTCTCAATCTCACTCTCTCTCTTCTAATCTAAATGGAGAGGACGCCAGCCACGTCCTCTCCCTATCAATCTCAATGCACGTGTGAAAATGGCGGCGACGCGCGGCTCCTTATATAGAATCCGAGTCTCGCGATAGAATCCGAGCCTCGCGAGAATCCGACAGCGTCATGATGACGTTCGGGCGCGCTCGGGTTAACCGAGCAAGGCGGGAAGATCCGAGTCGCTCGGATCCGTGTAAAAAAAGCTGAAGTTCGGGCGGGTTCGGATTCCGAGGAACCGAACCCGCTCATCTCTAATAGACACCTGAAGCTGCTACCTGTACTTCTATGCTCCAATGTACGATAATATGATTGGCCATGTGTTGTCATTGATGTTTCTGTTGCCAAAAAATAGACAAATCCAAAAAGTTGTTTCTAACATACAGAATGCACTTATCAGCTGGATGCAATCTGACGTGAACCAGCAGTGTAACAGTGATGGATTGACCTGCCGGGAGACTGGATCATGGCCCTCATTCCGAGTTGTTCGCTCGCAAGCTGCTTTTAGCAGCTTTGCACACCCTAAGCCGCCGCCTACTGGGAGTGAATCTTAGCTTATCAAAATTGCGAACGAAAGATTCGCAATATTGCGAAAAGACTTCTCTGTGCAGTTTCTGAGTAGCTCGAGACTTACTCTGCCAGTGCGATCAGTTCAGTGCTTGTCGTTCCTGGTTTGACGTCACACACACACCCAGCGTTCGCCCAGACACTCCTCCGTTTCTCCAGCCACTCCCGCGTTTTTCCCAGAAACTGTAGCGTTTTTTCACACACACCCATAAAACGGCCTGTTTCCGCCCAGAAACACCCACTTCCTGTCAATCACATTACGATCACCAGAACGAAGAAAAAACCTCGTAATGCCGTGAGTAAAATACCTAACTGCATAGCAAATTTACTTGGCGCAGTCGCAGTGCGAACACTGCGCATGCGCAGTTAGCGGAAAATCGCTGCAATGCGAAGAAAATTACCGAGCGAACAACTCGGAATGACCACCCATGAGCCTTATTCTAAGCCGGGTACATGTGCAACGGGAACAGATGCGTTTCGTGGGACTGTCATCAGTGTGTAGTCCGTCTCAGTGCGTGTTTGAGGCATGCAAACGAGGACAGGATACCTGCTTCAGACCAGCTCAGAACGTGCAGTGGTTACAAGTGCTGGAACTTCTGATGGCGGCCACTGGATAATGGTGGACGAAACAATGCATACGCACGAAGGCGAACGGATACTCGCAATGATGAACAGTTACTCACATTAGCATAAGGCGGTAAATCCGGCTGCTGCAGACTGCCATAGTGGCTCAGAACCAGGCCCTATGTGTGTATATACTGTAAGTAATAAGTATAAACATTTATAGCAATATGGACTCAATACGTAAATCCACAAATGGCTATGACGCTATTGGAGTTTCCAGACGTACAGTTCTGGAATAAAACACATCTCATTGAGTCACACGGATAATGTACGAACGTGTTAGAGAGGTTGTAAGGCACTTTACTGGCATTATGAGAAGAGGCCATTTACAGTACATCTCAGTGTATGCGTTTAATAGCATGGTTAATGTATGTGTGCGTGTTACATCCTGCCCTGGTGCTTCTATATTTAGGTGCCGTACAAGTCTTCTCTGTTCCCCCCGTTATCTGCGTCACGCTCTGACATCACCAGTCATCAAAGGTAAAAATATATGTAACCACCATATGTATTTTAGAACATAATTCATCCAGAGAGTCACATGTTACGCGTCGTGTCTCACTATACCCGAGCACTACCTACGGCTTCTGTACGTCACTCCTCTAATCTTTCATAAAGCAGAAACGTCACGGCCTATACACAGCACTAACCATGACAGAACATACCGCCTGCTGTTGTCCAGGATTTATGGACAGTTGGCCAAGGAGTAATCACCGCATGTGGCGGACCTACTGACGCCAATAACATCTCATTGATCTATTTGGGGTCAGTGTCCAATCACTTTTGTCTACATAGCGTTTTACAAAAACAGACACACTAGAAAAATGTTTGACAACAATTTAGAGGGACTTAGACACATACAACATATATTTTAAGCAGTGTACTTTGTGTAATTGTGTGTACACAGTAGTTGTAAGTAGTAGCACACGTCACACTGATCGAGAGGAGGTGTATTTGAAACTTCTATATAGTCTTTGAAATTTACACCCATGTTTGCAAACACAATTCTTGGTAAATTCCTGCGTTTCATTGATGTGTATAGAGACAGTACTTCCGAGTTTAGTCAATGGTGTATTGATTTCTATTTATCATGTTTAGATATGTGATGCTTGAGATTAGTCCTGTGTTTGCCTTTAGTAAATCTCCGTGTTTGAAAAATTGACCAAATACCCCGGAGAGTACAATCATGGGCAAACACGAATCTTAGGAAATTTACCCCTAATGCTCCAGTGACTCACATACAGTACACCATTACAACATAAAATGTATTAAATATCTTTAAAATAAATCAGCAAAATATTAAAATGACAATGGGGGTCATTCCGAGTTGATCGTAGCTGTGCTAAATGTAGCACAGCTACGATCATCTTTCCTGACATGCGGGGGGACGCCCAGCACAGGGATAGTCCGCCCCGCATGTCAGTGCCGCCCCCCCCCCCCGCCCGCAGAAGTACAAAGGCATCGCACAGCGGCGTTTCAGGAGTAGCTCCCGATCAGCGCAGCTTTAGCGTGCTGGCCGGGAGCTACTCCTCGCTACCCGGCCCACAGCGGCAGCGTATGACATCACACAGCTGCTGTGACCTGGCCCCCGTTCGGTCCAGCCACGCCTGCATTGGCTGGACCGTGCCTACAAAATGGCGTGCAAACGCCGCCGTTTTGCCCCCTCCCGCCCATCGATCGCCTCTGCCTGTCAATCAAGCAGAGGCAATCACTGTCCTGCTACGTCCTTCGGCCATCCGGCATGCGCAGGTGCACTATGGCGCCGGCGCATGCGCAGCAGGGACCCGTTCGCTCTGCTGCGTTAAAACGCAGCAAGCGAACGGGTCGTAATGACCCCAAATGTGCAAACTAGTGAACCAATGGCCCGATTCAGACCTGATCACGGGTGTGCGTTTTCGCACAGCGGGCTATTACCGATTGATTGTGCATGCGTATGCACCACAATGCGTACGCCGCGTCACCAAACAGCGACGGGATGGTGCAAAAATTTAAATCGCATGGGCGTTCGCAAGGTGATTGAAAGGAAGAGGCCGTTTGGGGGTGGTAACTGACCGTTTACTGGGAGTGTCAGGGAAAACGCAGGCGTTCCCACGCGTTTTCAGGGAGGGTGTGTGACGTCAGCCCCGATCAACCTGTTTCTATAGCACTGTAGGAGTAAGTCCTGGGCTACGCACACACTGCACACACTGGAAAAACCATTTGATGGTGAGTGAGTTGCGAACAGATATTTTCGCACGGCGTACACATACGCTCGCACGCTTGCACGGGGCGAATTTACACTTTCCGTAAGGTGGGAACTATCTGATTGCAGGACAGCAAAATTTGCAGCCCAGCGATCAGGTCTGAATCACGGCCTAGGTGTGAGTTAGCTCTGTTACACACTTTCTTTTTTATCTTTGTTATATGTAGTATAGGGGGACATTTACTAAGCAGTGATAAGAGTGGAGAAGTGAGCCAGTGGAGAAGTTTCCCCATCAACCAATCAGCAGCTCTGTATCATTTTATAGTATGCAAATGATAGATGTTACTTCAGTGCTGATTGGTTGCCATGGGCAACTTCTCCACTGGCTCACTTCTCTGCTCTTATCACTGCTTAGTAAATGTCCTCCATAGGGCCTAATTCAGACCTGATCGCAGAGCTACAGTATTTGTGCTATTTTAACTTATTTACTAATAAAAAGTTATATTTTATATTTAATTGGGAGTGTGCGTCGTTATGACGTTCTGCTCTGTCCTCATGTCTAAGTATTCCTAGTTTGAGCACCTCCATATCTGTTTAAATATTGCTATGAATGATTAAATAACTGGCTGAATATACAGCAATATCATACTTTATTTGATCTCCTGTGCAGTGACCCGTCCCCTGACCCTATCCCTATGTATTCATTATACCTGCGCAGTGTGTAAGGTAATAGCCCTCCTTTCATCAGCCTAGTGGAACGCTCATTTCATCTATGACAGCTTTCTGTGGAGCGACTTTTTGTTCTGGAATTTCCTTTTTTTTTTTTTTCCTATTACTGTCTAATTTGATCGCTCCATTCTCCAAGAGCTGCATACGTACAAAGTATATTAACTGTTTCTTTCTGTAGTTACTATCATTGGCCGAGAGGACGATCGCCAGTTAGCGTGCATAGAGTGACATTAATCATTGCGGGTTGCAATTTATTTATTTTTTATATCTTATTATTATATCTATATTTGATATTTAATTATATTAAATCTGTTTTTTTAAACGAGAAACCCTCTAAGCGCTCCGTTTGTGGGTATTTCTTTTTGCTCATGTTGTGCCTGATTCAGCGATGGCCGGTACTACCGCCGTTATCACAGCTGCTCTCTCAATAGCGGTTGCAGAAATAGGCAAATACTAATCTCAGCCTTCCCTTTGTGTTGCACCGTGCGATGGGGTGTGCAGATGCTGAGACACCCACTTTCAGGCCCGGTGGCCGGTGCAATTGTGATGGAGTTTGTAAAAAGACTCAAACATCAGTTGCACCATTGACGTTTGCGGTAGCCTAGGGTTTACCATAGCCACTCTCGTCAAATCCAACTAAACATGGACTCTGAAGCAGTGGATTTGCTATTGAGAACGCAGCAGCATTCCCAGACGTACCTGCGACACAACCAGAACACGTCCAGGAAACGGACCATTTTTGCATTCAGTTTTGGTCACCTCCCAAACTCCACTCTGTGCAACAAGGAATCGCAAGCTGGCAGGGTGTAAGAGACTTGGCCAACTTTCCGGCCAGCCGGGAGTGCCACTCCATATTCAGGAGCCTCCCGGCCAGGAGAGTAGGCATGTATGCTGCGCCATCTCACATCCACCACTTAAATACAAAATCGAAACATCAAGAATATCAGTTCCACCATCGATCATCTGAGCAACCAACAAATTCACAGAGGCACACTAGGACACGTCCAGAAAACAATCCCAACACGCCTGCATTTTACTAACCACCCCGTTTCCCACCCCTAAACTGCTGATTACTTGTCACTCACGTTGCGAACCAATCCTCTCTGGGCCTAATTCAGTAAGAATCGCTTATGTGATCCTAACTGCAGTTTCCTGAAGGTTCAGGGACTACACACGCGCACGGTCTGTTCTGATCATGTGCAGAATGGAACCTGAGATCGCATCGCAGGGATGCGAACGCCTCTGTCTGATTGACAGGCAGATGCATTCGGAGGGAGCTGCGGTGTCCCCTATTTTCCGGAAGTGGCGAGACCAAGGACTGTGTTGAGTATGCAGTTTCCTTGGCCTCCCAAGCCGCCCTGCGATAGCGTTACTCAGCCTGCCATCGCAGATGAACATCGCGTTCATTCACCACAGAAGCAGCCCCTTAATCTGGTTATCTCATGACTAAATAAAAAAAGCCAATTATACAGACACATTGGTAGGGACATCCTGACTGTTCATGACCTCTTCAGACACATTTATACTAGAGATGAGCGCCTGAAATTTTTCGGGTTTTGTGTTTTGGTTTTGGGTTCGGTTCCGCGGCCGTGTTTTGGGTTCGACCGCGTTTTGGCAAAACCTCACCGAATTTTTTTTGTCGGATTCGGGTGTGTTTTGGATTCGGGTGTTTTTTTAAAAAAACCCTAAAAAACAGCTTAAATCATAGAATTTGGGGGTAATTTTGATCCCAAAGTATTATTAACCTCAAAAAACATAATTTACACTCATTTTCAGCCTATTCTGAACACATCACACCTCACAATATTATTTTTAGTCCTAAAATTTGCACCGAGGTCGCTGTGTGAGTAAGATAAGCGACCCTAGTGGCCGACACAAACACCGGGCCCATCTAGGAGTGGCACTGCAGTGTCACGCAGGATGGCCCTTCCAAAAAACCCTCCCCAAACAGCACATGACGCAAAGAAAAAAAGAGGCGCAATGAGGTAGCTGACTGTGTGAGTAAGATTAGCGACCCTAGTGGCCGACACAAACACCGGGCACATCTAGGAGTGGCACTGCAGTGTCACGCAGGATGTCCCTTCCAAAAAACCCTCCCCAAACAGCACATGACGCAAAGAAAAAAAGAGGCGCAATGAGGTAGCTGTGTGAGTAAGATTAGCGACCCTAGTGGCCGACACAAACACCGGGCCCATCTAGGAGTGGCACTGCAGTGTCACGCAGGATGTCCCTTCCAAAAAACCCTCCCCAATCAGCACATGATGCAAAGAAAAAGAAAAGAAAAAAGAGGTGCAAGATGGAATTATCCTTGGGCCCTCCCACCCACCCTTATGTTGTATAAACAAAACAGGACATGCACACTTTAACCAACCCATCATTTCAGTGACAGGGTCTGCCACACGACTGTGACTGATATGACGGGTTGGTTTGGACCCCCCCCAAAAAAGAAGCAATTAATCTCTCCTTGCACAAACTGGCTCTACAGAGGCAAGATGTCCACCTCATCTTCACCCTCCGATATATCACCGTGTACATCCCCCTCCTCACAGATTATCAATTCGTCCCCACTGGAATCCACCATCTCAGCTCCCTGTGTACTTTGTGGAGGCAATTGCTGCTGGTCAATGTCTCCGCGGAGGAATTGATTATAATTCATTTTAATGAACATCATCTTCTCCACATTTTCTGGATGTAACCTCGTACGCCGATTGCTGACAAGGTGAGCGGCGGCACTAAACACTCTTTCGGAGTACACACTTGTGGGAGGGCAACTTAGGTAGAATAAAGCCAGTTTGTGCAAGGGCCTCCAAATTGCCTCTTTTTCCTGCCAGTATAAGTACGGACTGTGTGACGTGCCTACTTGGATGCGGTCACTCATATAATCCTCCACCATTCTATCAATGTTGAGAGAATCATATGCAGTGACAGTAGACGACATGTCCGTAATCGTTGTCAGGTCCTTCAGTCCGGACCAGATGTCAGCATCAGCAGTCGCTCCAGACTGCCCTGCATCACCGCCAGCGGGTGGGCTCGGAATTCTGAGCCTTTTCCTCGCACCCCCAGTTGCGGGAGAATGTGAAGGAGGAGATGTTGACAGGTCGCGTTCCGCTTGACTTGACAATTTTGTCACCAGCAGGTCTTTCAACCCCAGCAGACCTGTGTCTGCCGGAAAGAGAGATCCAAGGTAGGCTTTAAATCTAGGATCGAGCACGGTGGCCAAAATGTAGTGCTCTGATTTCAACAGATTGACCACCCGTGAATCCTTGTTAAGCGAATTAAGGGCTGCATCCACAAGTCCCACATGCCTAGCGGAATCGCTCCGTGTTAGCTCCTTCTTCAATGCCTCCAGCTTCTTCTGCAAAAGCCTGATGAGGGGAATGACCTGACTCAGGCTGGCAGTGTCTGAACTGACTTCACGTGTGGCAAGTTCAAAGGGCATCAGAACCTTGCACAACGTTGAAATCATTCTCCACTGCACTTGAGACAGGTGCATTCCATCTCCTATATCGTGCTCAATTGTATAGGCTTGAATGGCCTTTTGCTGCTCCTCCAACCTCTGAAGCATATAGAGGGTTGAATTCCACCTCGTTACCACTTCTTGCTTCAGATGATGGCAGGGCAGGTTCAGTAGTTTTTGGTGGTGCTCCAGTCTTCTGTACGTGGTGCCTGTACGCCGAAAGTGTCCCGCAATTTTTCTGGCCACCGACAGCATCTCTTGCACGCCCCTGTCGTTTTTTAAAAAATTCTGCACCACCAAATTCAAGGTATGTGCAAAACATGGGACGTGCTGGAATTTGCCCATATTTAATGCACACACAATATTGCTGGCGTTGTCCGATGCCACAAATCCACAGGAGAGTCCAATTGGGGTAAGCCATTCCGCGATGATCTTCCTCAGTTGCCGTAAGAGGTTTTCAGCTGTGTGCGTATTCTGGAAAGCGGTGATACAAAGCGTAGCCTGCCTAGGAAAGAGTTGGCGTTTGCGAGATGCTGCTACTGGTGCCGCCGCTGCTGTTCTTGCGGCGGGAGTCCATACATCTACCCAGTGGGCTGTCACAGTCATATAGTCCTGACCCTGCCCTGCTCCACTTGTCCACATGTCCGTGGTTAAGTGGACATTGGGTACAACTGCATTTTTTAGGAGACTGGTGAGTCTTTTTCTGACGTCCGTGTACATTCTCGGTATCGCCTGCCTAGAGAAGTGGAACCTAGATGGTATTTGGTAACGGGGGCACACTGCCTCAATAAATTGTCTAGTTCCCTGTGAACTAACGGCGGATACCGGACGCACGTCTAACACCAACATAGTTGTCAAGGACTCAGTTATCCGCTTTGCAGTAGGATGACTGCTGTGATATTTCATCTTCCTCGCAAAGGACTGTTGAACAGTCAATTGCTTACTGGAAGTAGTACAAGTGGGCTTACGACTTCCCCTCTGGGATGACCATCGACTCCCAGCGGCAACAACAGCAGCGCCAGCAGCAGTAGGCGTTACACGCAAGGATGCATCGGAGGAATCCCAGGCAGGAGAGGACTCGTCAGACTTGCCAGTGACATGGCCTGCAGGACTATTGGCATTCCTGGGGAAGGAGGAAATTGACACTGAGGGAGTTGGTGGGGTGGTTTGCGTGAGCTTGGTTACAAGAGGAAGGGATTTACTGGTCAGTGGACTGCTTCCGCTGTCACCCAAAGTTTTTGAACTTGTCACTGACTTATTATGAATGCGCTGCAGGTGACGTATAAGGGAGGATGTTCCGAGGTGGTTAACGTCCTTACCCCTACTTATTACAGCTTGACAAAGGGAACACACGGCTTGACACCTGTTGTCCGCATTTCTGGTGAAATACCTCCACACCGAAGAGCTGATTTTTTTGGTATTTTCACCTGGCATGTCAGCGGCCATATTCCTCCCACGGACAACAGGTGTCTCCCCGGGTGCCTGACTTAAACAAACCACCTCACCATCAGAATCCTCCTGGTCAATTTCCTCCCCAGCGCCAGCAACACCCATATCCTCCTCATCCTGGTGTACTTCAACACTGACATCTTCAATCTGACTATCAGGAACTGGACTGCGGGTGCTCCTTCCAGCACTTGCAGGGGGCATGCAAATAGTGGAAGGCGCATGCTCTTCACGTCCAGTGTTGGGAAGGTCAGGCATCGCAAACGACACAATTGGACTCTCCTTGTGGATTTGGGATTTCAAAGAACGCACAGTTCTTTGCGGTGCTTTTGCCAGCTTGAGTCTTTTCAGTTTTCTAGCGAGAGGCTGAGTGCTTCCATCCTCATGTGAAGCTGAACCACTAGCCATGAACATAGGCCAGGGCCTCAGCCGTTCCTTGCCACTCCGTGTGGTAAATGGCATATTGGCAAGTTTACGCTTCTCCTCCGACAATTTTATTTTAGGTTTTGGAGTCCTTTTTTTTCTGATATTTGGTGTTTTGGATTTGACATGCTCTGTACTATGACATTGGGCATCGGCCTTGGCAGACGACGTTGCTGGCATTTCATCGTCTCGGCCATGACTAGTGGCAGCAGCTTCAGCACGAGGTGGAAGTGGATCTTGATCTTTCCCTAATTTTGGAACCTCAACTTTTTTGTTCTCCATATTTTATAGGCAGAACTAAAAGGCACCTCAGGTAAACAATGGAGATGGATGGATTGGATACTAGTATACAATTATGGACGGACTGCCACGGTTAGGTGGTATAAAAAAACCACGGTTAGGTGGTATATATTATAATAATAATACAATTATGGATGGACGGACTGCCTGCCGACTGCCGACACAGAGGTAGCCACAGCCGTGAACTACCGCACTGTACACTGGTTGATAAAGAGATAGTAGTATACTCGTAACAACTAGTATGACACTATGACGACGGTATAAAGAATGAAAAAAAAACCACGGTTAGGTGGTATATATTATAATAATAATACAATTATGGATGGACGGACTGCCTGCCGACTGCCGACACAGAGGTAGCCACAGCCGTGAACTACCGCACTGTACACTGGTTGATAAAGAGATAGTAGTATACTCGTAACAACTAGTATGACACTATGACGACGGTATAAAGAATGAAAAAAAAACCACGGTTAGGTGGTATATATTATAATAATAATACAATTATGGATGGACGGACTGCCTGCCGACTGCCGACACAGAGGTAGCCACAGCCGTGAACTACCGCACTGTACACTGGTTGATAAAGAGATAGTAGTATACTCGTAACAACTAGTATGACACTATGACGACGGTATAAAGAATGAAAAAAAAACCACGGTTAGGTGGTATATATTATAATAATAATACAATTATGGATGGACGGACTGCCTGCCGACTGCCGACACAGAGGTAGCCACAGCCGTGAACTACCGCACTGTACACTGGTTGATAAAGAGATAGTAGTATACTCGTAACAACTAGTATGACACTATGACGACGGTATAAAGAATGAAAAAAAAACCACGGTTAGGTGGTATATATTATAATAATAATACAATTATGGATGGACGGACTGCCTGCCGACTGCCGACACAGAGGTAGCCACAGCCGTGAACTACCGCACTGTACACTGGTTGATAAAGAGATAGTAGTATACTCGTAACAACTAGTATGACACTATGACGACGGTATAAAGAATGCAAAAAAAACCACAGTTAGGTGGTATATATTATAATAATAATACAATTATGGATGGACGGACTGCCTGCCGACTGCCGACACAGAGGTAGCCACAGCCGTGAACTACCGCACTGTACACTGGTTGATAAAGAGATAGTAGTATACTCGTAACAACTAGTATGACACTATGACGGTATAAAGAATGAAAAAAAAACCACGGTTAGGTGGTATATATTATAATAATAATACAATTATGGATGGACGGACTGCCTGCCGACTGCCGACACAGAGGTAGCCACAGCCGTGAACTACCGCACTGTACACTGGTTGATAAAGAGATAGTAGTATACTCGTAACAATTAGGATGACACTATGACGGTATAAAGAATGAAAAAAAAACCACGGTTAGGTGGTAGGTATATAATAATAAATAATACAATTCTGGTCGGACGGACTGCCTGCCGTGTGCCGACACAGAGGTAGCCACAGCCGTGAACTACCGCACTGTACACTGGTTGATAAAGAGATAGTAGTATACTCGTAACAATTAGGATGACACTATGACGGTATAAAGAATGAAAAAAAAACCACGGTTAGGTGGTAGGTATATAATAATAAATAATACAATTCTGGTCGGACGGACTGCCTGCCGTGTGCCGACACAGAGGTAGCCACAGCCGTGAACTACCGCACTGTACACTGGTTGATAAAGAGATAGTAGTATACTCGTAACAATTAGGATGACACTATGACGGTATAAAGAATGAAAAAAAAACCACGGTTAGGTGGTAGGTATATAATAATAAATAATACAATTCTGGTCGGACGGACTGCCTGCCGTGTGCCGACACAGAGGTAGCCACAGCCGTGAACTACCGCACTGTACACTGGTTGATAAAGAGATAGTAGTATACTCGTAACAATTAGGATGACACTATGACGGTATAAAGAATGAAAAAAAAACCACGGTTAGGTGGTAGGTATATAATAATAAATAATACAATTCTGGTCGGACGGACTGCCTGCCGTGTGCCGACACAGAGGTAGCCACAGCCGTGAACTACCGCACTGTACACTGGTTGATAAAGAGATAGTAGTATACTCGTAACAATTAGGATGACACTATGACGGTATAAAGAATGAAAAAAAAACCACGGTTAGGTGGTAGGTATATAATAATAAATAATACAATTCTGGTCGGACGGACTGCCTGCCGTGTGCCGACACAGAGGTAGCCACAGCCGTGAACTACCGCACTGTACTGTGTCCAGTGGCGTAAGTTCGTCCTAGACGCCCGGAGGCAATATAAATACAGGTGCCCCCCTATATAGAGGCAAAAAAATTTTTTTTATATATATATATATATATATATATATATATATATACATACATACACACACACCACACCAATATTGATCCTGCAGGCTATATATATATTTATATATATATATATATATCCTGCCATTCTTTGCAAGCATAATGGCGTATGCATGAAGAAATTTCCAAAGGACAGCTCTTGCGGTGAGAGCTATTCTTTGCCATGATACAGTAGAACTTCCCGGTGTATGATCCGGAGTCCTATCTGTGCATGCGTGGGCTGATGCGCCCCACTAGGGGGTGCTGGGAGGGGTCCAATGGGTAATGTGATAGAAGCCCATCTAAAGATGGTGTTGCCCACCGCATCCAAGCCCTGGGGTCTAGGCTTGGTGGATAAGTAGTAAGCCGCCAAACCTCTGAAAACTGCATTTTTGGAGGTTTGGCTGCATTTTTAACCTTGTGCCAATGATACATCCCTGCAGACCAGTGCCAGTTTGGGGTCCACATGGGCCTGGAGCTGAAAGTGAGTCTATTATGTGACCGATACTGCGGGAGGGGAGGCAATCATTTTGCTGGCTGTCGGGATTCCTAGCGGTCAGGATACCGACACCAGAATACCGTCTCACAGGTCTTATTCCCATTCGTGGGTGTCCACAACACCAATAGAGTGGGATGGGAACCACCGAGACCACTGCGTTGCGAGCGCAACAAGCAAGGGCCTTCATTGCGCACGCCCCCTGCCAGAATTCTGACGGACGGGATGCTGCTGTCAGGATGCTGACAGACGGCATCCCGTCTGTCGGTAAAACATATGTATTCCCTGCGGGAGGACAATTAATTATGGGAGGAAGATGGGGAGGGATGGTCGCGGGCGGGCAGAAGGACTTGGCAAATGGGGGGGGGGGGGGGGCAGATGGAGTAACAGAGGTCTGGAGGACGGGATGAGGCAGAATGGGGGTCATTGTATATATGACAAAAATGCAGATTCATTGAACGGGCATTGAAACGTTGCACTACTTCAATTGGTGTCAGTGTGCAAATCATTGGAGTGCCGCACCACCTCTATTTTGCTAAACTACTTTGCTGTGAGGGCACCCAATGTATTAGTCTATTATGTGGCTGTGCCAGACCCCTACCTCAATCTATATATACAAACATACATACAGTATACTGGCAGTGCACTTATGCAGGGAGAAAGGGAGCATAGATGGATACCTTGTGTAGTGAAAGAAGGCTCTTCTCTCCTCCCCAATTACCAGAGGCAGAGCGCAATAAGAAGTGTAATCCAAGGCAAGCGTGGTACCAGCTCTTAAACACCGCCTCGCACGTGTGTCCATCCATCCCGTCCCCCCCTTCCCCACAGCAGCGGGGCAACGGTAGCAGCAGCTCCTCTCCTACCTCCCACAGCAGGCGCGCACCAGCGTACTCTCCTGGGATTTGCGCTGTAGTGGCGGCTTACAGGAATGAGTCAGTTCAGTGACGTAACTAGAAATTTTTCTCCCCCAAGCCAAAAAATTATTCGCCCCCCCCCCCTCCATAATTGGCAGTATAGGGTGTGTGGCTTCATTGGGACGGGCGTGGCTTACCATAAAGGGGTGTAACATTGCAGGAAAAGACTGCGTTATACCCCAGTTTTCCAACCTGCACGCCCAGGCGGGAAAGAAAATTAATCCTGATTCATGCCCCTTACATTATTTGTAATTTTTCCTCCTTATAGTAATGCCCAGTATACATTATGCCACATACTGCAGTGGCCCTTAGACATTATGCCACACACAATAATGCACATGACACAATATGAACACACCATAATGCCCCCGACACATTATGCCACACACCGTAATGCCCCCGACACATTATGACAGGAATCGTAATGCCCGTTATACATTATGCTACACACTGCAATGCCCCTGATACATTATACCACACACCGTAATGCCTGTGACACATTATGACAGGAATCACAATGCCCGTTATACATTATGCTACACACTGCAATGCCCTTGATACATTATAGCACATACAATGTCTTTGACACAGTATAACACACACCACAATGAGCCTGAGACATTATACCACATATCACAATGCCCGCGATATAGTATACCATACACCGTAATGCCCGACACATTATGACACACACCGCAATGTCCGTGATACATTATGCCACACACCGTAATGCCCATTATACATTAAGTTCTACAGTAAGGCTTCTAATTACTTTTAAATTACCTGCTCGTTGCCAGGGGTTTCATGCTCTTGGTTCCATGCACGGTGCCAGGGGTTTTCATGCTCAGGTTGTCATGCTCGTTGCCAGGGGTTTCATGCACTGGTGTCATGTTCGTTGCCAGCGGTTTCATGCTCTTGGTTCCATGCACGGTGCCAGGGGTTTTCATGCTCAGGGTGTCATGCTCGTTGCCAGGGGTTTCATGCACTGGGTGTCATGCTCGTTGCCAGCGGTTCCATGCACGGTGCCAGGGGTTTCATGCTCAGGGTGTCATGCTCGTTGCCAGGGGGTTCATGCACTGGGTGTCATGCTCATTGCTAGGGGGTAGTGCGTGTTGCTAGGGCCGTGCTCCCAGTGCCACATATGCCCCCAGTGCCAGATATTCCCCCACAGTGTCAGGTATATGCCTCCAGTGCCAGGTACATGCCCCCAGTGCCAAATATACCCCCCCAGTGCCACATATGCCCCCTCAGTGCCTGCTCCCCCCCGTGCCAAATATTCCACCACAGTGCCACATATGCCCCCTCAGTGCCTACTCCCCCACAGTGCCAAATATTCCACCACAGTGCCACCTATGCCCCCTCAGTGCCAGCTATATGCCCCCAGTGCCAGATATTTCTCCACAGTGCCAGGCATATGCCCCCAATGCCAGATATTCCCCCACAGTGCCAGGTGTATGCCCCCAGTGCCAGATATTCCCCCCACAGTGCCGGGTATATGCCCCCAGTGCCAGATATTCCCCCACAGGGCCAGGTATATGCGCCCAGTGCCAGGTATATGCCCCCAGTGCCAGATATTCCCCCACAGGGCCAGGTATATGCCCCCAGTGCCAGATATTCCCCCACAGGGCCAGGTATATGCGCCCAGTGCCAGGTATATGCCCCCAGTGCCAGATCTTCCCCCATATGCCCCCAGTGCCAGATCTTCCCCCACTGTGCCAGGTATATGCCCCCAGTGCCAAATATACCCCCCTCCCCAGTGCCACATATGCCCCCCGCCCCAGTGCCAGGTCTCCTCCCCCAGTGCCAGGTATATGCCCCCCAGTGCCAGGTCTTCCCCCACAGTGCCAGGTATATGCCCCCAGTGCCAAATATACCCCCCTCCCCAGTGCCACATATGCCCCCCGTCCCAGTGCCAGGTCTTCCCCCCCAGTGCCAGGTATATGCCCCCCAGTGCCAGGTATATGCCCCACAGTGCCAGGTATATGCCCCCCAGTGCCAGGTCTTCCCCCCCAGTGCCAGGTCTTCCCCCACAGTGCCATGTATATGCCCCCCAGTGCCAGGTCTCCCCCCCCCCAGTGCCAGGTATATGCCCCCCAGTGCCAGGTATATGCCCCCCAGTGCCAGGTATATGCCCCCCAGTGCCAGGTCTTCCCCCCCCAGTGCCAGGTATATACCCCACAGTGCCAGGTATATACCCCACAGTGCCAGGTATATGCCCCCCAGTGCCAGGTCTTCCCCCCCAGTGCCAGGTATATGCCCCCAAGTGCCATGTATATGCCCCCCAGTGCCAGGTCTCCTCCCCCCCCAGTGCCAGGTATATGCCCCCCAGTACCAGGTATATGCCCCCAGTGCCTGCTCCCACCTTGTGTTGGAGGGACATGGAGCGCATCGCGCGTCTCCTGTGTCCCTCCCTGGCTCTCTCCCCCGGCCGGTCTAATACAGGAAGTGCCGGTTCGTGAGCCAATCAGAGCTCACGAATGGCACTTCCTTAGACCGGCCAGGAGAGAGCCAGGGAGGGACACAGGAGACGCGCGATGCGCTCCATGTCCCTCCAACACAGCAGGGAGGGAGACATCAGATTGACATGCGGGCGCTCGTCCGCATGTCAATCTGTGTAATGTCAGAGGCGCCACTGCGAGGCGCCCTCTGCGGGTCAGGAGCCCGGCGGCAGCCGACTCCGCTGCCTCCCGGACTTCCGCCCCTGACTGTGTCTGCTGCTAATATAGACTGGTTGATATTTAAAGAGATATTAGTAGTATACAACAATACTATACTGGTGGTCAGGCACTGGTCACCACTCCTGCAGCAAAAGTGTGCACTGTTAATTAATATAATTGTACTCCTGGCTCCTGCTAACAACCTGCAGTGCTCCCCAGTCTCCCCCACAATTAATTATAAGCTTTTAATTTATACATTGATGACTGTGCAGCACACTGGGCTGAGCTGAGTGCACACAGACTGAGTCACACTGTGTGACTGACTGTGCTGTGTATCGTTTTTTTTTTCAGGCAGAGAACGGATATAGCAGAGAGAAGTGAACGGATATATTATATTAAATAAAAGTTAACTAGCAACTGCACTGGTCACTGACTGTGGTAAACTAACTCTGTCTGCGACTCTGCACAATCTCTCTCTATCTAATCTATCTATCTCTATTCTAATGGAGAGGACGCCAGACACGTCCTCTCCCTATCAATCTCAATGCACGAGTGAAAATGGCGGCGACGCGCGGCTCCTTATATAGAATCCGAGTCTCGCGATAGAATCCGAGCCTCGCGAGAATCCGACAGCGTCATGATGACGTTCGGGCGCGCTCGGGTTAACCGAGCAAGGCGGGAAGATCCGAGTCGCTCGGACCCGTGGAAAAAAAAGTGAAGTTCGTGCGGGTTCGGATTCAAAGAAACCGAACCCGCTCATCTCTAATTTATACCCCTTTTCCACTAGCGTAGCACGGGTCGCAGCCGTGTCGCCTGATACGGCTGCGACCCGTGCTACAGCCCCCTGCAGACAGCGCTCACCAACCCGGCAATTGCCGGGTTGGTGACGCGCTAGTGACGCGGCAGGGGCGGCGCTGGGAGATCACATGTTCTCCCAGCGCCGCCCTCCCTATGCACTGTGACACTAGACAGCTTACCGGGTTGAACACGTGTACAACCCGGCTAGCTACCAGGGTAGGATTCCCGGATCACTTGATCCGGGAATTTGCCGGGGGACCCGTTTCCACTAGGGAAAATCACTGGTAAATGCGCGCCCCCGCGCATTTACCTGTGTTTAAAAATGCTAGTGGAAAAGGGGTATTAGATGTATCATCAGCTGAATGAGGGCATTTGGGCCTAATTCATGTTTGTATGCAAATGTGCGATTCTCTAGTCTGCTGTACATCTTTATCGGTTGGCATCCAGGTAATTATTAGCCCTATATGAATAAATATTCTCTCAAGTCTCTTCTGCTTTACTTCTGCATTAATTTTTTAATTAGAGTAACATTCCATTCTTGTCGTCAGAACCGGCCCTTCAAAGAGTCTGCAGGTCCCCTAAAACCCCATAGTCCAGGGGTTCTCAAACTGTGTGCCGTGGCACCCTGGGGTGCCTCGGGACACTTGTAGGGGTGCCCTGGGTTGATGATCCAGGACCAATTGAAATTATTTATGGTCAATGCAATAGGCAAAACCCAGAGCTAGTGGCTGTCAACCAGTAGCGGATCTTGCTACGTGCACGCAGGATTTTTGCCCGGGGCGCCGCCGCCGTGGCAAGATCCGCTACTGGTTGACAGAGGATCAGTAGCGGATCTTGCTACGTGCACGCAGGATTTTTGCCCGGGGCGCCGCCTTCCGGAGGGCGCCGCCGCCGTGGCAAGATCCGCTACTGGTGGTGCTGGCTGTCACTGCTGTGCGGTGTGCGATGACGTCATCGTGCACCGCACGGCATTGTGGAACGGCACATAGACACTAGGGGTCATGATTGACCTCTATTGTCTATGTGGTGCTATGGGAGAGACATCATGACGTCTCTCCCATAGATCAGAGGGGCGGCGCCGGTGACCGGAGACAGAGGGCAGCGGGCAGCAGAGGGCAGGAATCAGGAGCGGTAATGGTGAGTATTAATTAAAAAAACTTTTTAAAAAAATGTATTTATGTTTTTGTAAGCGGCGCAACTAGGGTGCACAATCGGAGGCACAACTGTACTGGGGGCAATACCACTGGGGGCAATACCACTGGTGGCAATTCCACTGGGGGCACAAACGGGGCACAAATGTACTGGGGGCAATACCACTGGGGGCACAAACGGGGCACAACTCTACAGGGGGCATAACTGACCATGCCCCTTTATGAAGCCACACCCCTATTTTCACCCGGGGCGCCACAAGGGCTAGAACCGGCCCTGCTGTCAACCATAAAATATGTGGACAACCAGAAGCAAATCTTGTCCCTCACCAATTAACTGACCCTAAGGATGACATATACACAATTTACTTAATTTCATATTTCTTTCTAAATTTCTTAATAAGAAACTTTTGGCCTAGGGGTGCAGTGAAGAAAATTGTGGTACTCTAGGGCGCCGTGGTTCAGAAAAGTTTGGGAACCACTGCCCTAGTCACTGCAAGCCTGCCACAGATTATACTGCACTTTGTTTCCGGGTGACTGATGATAACGTGCCCTGGCACTCCGTCTCCTCAGCTTATTGTACAAAGAACCTCTGTATATACCCTCTGGGTCAATAGGATGCTGTATAACTGAATTCTTGTATTTATTTGGTTTCCAGGCACAGGTTATATCTTATACACCCTGCAGTGTTTATGACGGCTATAAAAAAACCAGTGCATCTGCAACCATTGTCAGCCATCTGTTTATCTAAAAACAGGCTCTGATAACAATCTCCTCTCCAGGTATTGGTGAGGATGTGGACGGTTAGGTCTCACGGCTCACCTGGCGATCTTCTTCTTCATCATCCTACTATCTCTCCATATCATTCTACAGACAGAGGCTCTCTGACAGTTATAGCGTAGCTAGTAATTCTCTTTTCCATTACTTGCAAATTGTACAGTAGTATAGCACAATAATGACCCTATAAATCCTTTGTCCTCACACCGGCTTCTCTCTTGTAAAGTAGGTAGGGGCCTGAGACGTGACATTTGCAGGATATATATTCGCTATTAAAATTTCTAAATTTGTAAGAAAATGAATGTGTTCAGGTTTATGGTGTGAGAGATGTTCCTTCCTATAATCTTAGTAACTAGCCCTGCTGTATTTATCGTCTTATACCTGCCTCTTTTTATCAATATTCTCCGCCGTAAAATACTTTTATGATGAGTTTTCAGTAAACGCCGCGCTACACAGAGTCATGGTGTATTGATTCGGTGGCCAGTACAAAAATGGGAGAGAAGTTTCTTGCAGGGGAAAGTTCCTTGTGAGTTTTGCAAAGCAGAACCTGGGAGAAGGATTTGTAAAATAGGTTCAGAAATTGCATTACTTGGGGGGTGGATGTATCATTGCGGCACTTATTGTGCCACTAAAGATCTTCCTGCTCCACAAGCAATAACGCTGAGATGTATTAACATCTAGGCTGCCAGAATGGGGTGAGAGAAAACTCTGTCCCGTAATGCTCCAAACTAGGGCTCTTATGTCACATCTTGCCTACTAGATGGCCCCAATTTCCATGTACGAGATCTTACAAAAAAAAAAGTTGAGATCTCTTTTGGCAAGGACGGAAAATGAGTGAGGATACCGACTCCCTTCACATGCCGGCAGGAGATCCGGACGATATGAGAAAAAAACAATGTCACAGGTGTGGGATTTGTTAGCAGCTGGGCAAAACCAGGTGCACTGCAGGTGGGGCAGATGTAACATGTGCAGAGAGAGTTAGATTTGGGTGGGTTATTTTGTTTCTGTGCAGGGTAAATACTGGCTGCTTTATTTTTACACTGCAATTTAGATTTCAGTTTGAACACCCCACCCAAATATAATTCACTCTGCACATGTTACATCTGTTCCCCCCCTCCCTTGTAGTGCACATGGCTAACAAATTTGCTGCTACGATCAGGTCTGAATTACCCCCATTGTTTGTTAGTAATAGCTGAATGATTTCCAGCACCATACAACTTTATAGCAACAGCAAAATAGTTCCATGTTTGCAGACACCATAGAGCAGAGGTTCCCAAACGCGGTCCTCAAGGCACCCCAACGGTCCAGGTTTTAAATGTATCCATGCTTGGCCACAGGTGACTTAATTAGCACTGCAGTCAATTTGATTTAACCATCTGTGCTGAGCCAAGGATATACCTAAAACCTGGACTGTTGGGGTGCCTTGAGGACTGCGTTTGGGAACCTCTGCCATAGAGAGAAGTGATTATCTGTAAGATAACTGCTTCCATAATGTGGATGTTTGATATAGGTGGCAAAATTTGCTGGATCTGCAGTAGCACATTTATCACTTTTCTGCTGATAATAAATTTCCCTTTAAGTGCATGACTACTTCTCTAATCAACATTAAGGGGCACATTCAATTAGCAGCGGGGTTTATCCCACGTCTAATTAGCTTCGCCAGGAGATCCGATTAGCGGGGTATAAACCCCACGCACATATACACACACACCCGTGTTAAACTACGGAGGCGGACTTGTTCTTGCAGCTTCAGGAGCCCTGATTCCAAAAGAGGGGAAAGACTATTTAAATGAATAGTCTGACACCCCCAAACCCCCCCCCCCCCCCACTCACGGGCGCATGCGCGCACATGCATGCACACACGGCTAATTGAATGTGCCCCTAAAAATTTTATTGTGTCATTTCATGGGACAAAAGATTACAAAACAAAAACATAAACAAATGCATCACTCCACATCTAATCAATGTTCCTGTAATAAATTTGAATGAGAAGTAACTACTTTACTCTTCCATCCTCCGTGACCACCTCCCAGCCTCTGGAATCCCCCCCACTCCCGATTAGGTTGGCACCCAGTCTCCCAGACTCTGATGCGCCCTTAACCACCTACAGTAAATTGCTAAATATAGTTGAGAAACGTTGAAAGCAGGAGAGGGAAGTGCATCCCTTGGAGGGTTCTCAGTAACTGTTCGTGGCAATAAATAGGTAAAAAAAAATGTAAAAGAAATATGGCTTAAAGAATTTTTGGCTCTGTGTTTTTGAAAGATTTCACTTGGGAGATGTACCAAGCCTTCTAAAGGGGCCTAGTTGAGAAATTGAGCAAATAATCACGTTCTAACTATCATTCTATTATAGAATGTACTTGACCAATGACGGCTAGAAGCTGATTGTTCAATCCCACCTGGATTCCAGAAAAATGAAATGTATGTTAATATTGCAACGTTTTTAACATGTAATTACTAATTATATATATATAGAACATAAAGAGGAAATTTATCTCACAGAAACATGGCTCTGAGTGTACAATATTACAGTTTATTAATGGCAAATTTATATGGGTTGCTAATGTGCTAAATTGCCCACGTAGATTACAACATTTATAGGGTAGATGACATGCTTACTTAGGGCAGACGTTTTCTCAAACGCGGTCCTCAAGGCACCCCAACGATACAGGTTTTAAGCTTATCCAATATCCATGCTTGGCCAAAGGTGACTTAGGGGGGGGATTAACTAAGCAGTGATAAAAGTGGAGAAGTGAGCCAGTGGAGAAGTTGCCTATGGCAACCAATCAGCATTGATGTAACATTTATAATTTGCATACTATAAAAGTATACAGAGAAGCTGATCGGTTGCCATGGGCAACTTCTCCACTGGCTCACTGCTTAGTAGATCTCCCCCTCAGGCAGAGCCGGCCATAGGCATAGGCAAACTAGGCAATTGCCTAGGGCATTTGATATGCCTAGGGGCATCAGCAGCTTCTGCTGATTAAAATGATATGCGGCATGCCTATATTCTGTGTGTAGCATTTCATATGCAGATACAGCCACACTCTCACAGTATATAGGCATGCTGCATATCATTTTAATCAGCAGAAGCTGCTTGTGCATCCTAGCCACATAGCAATGCAAATAAGATGCATTTCCATTAAAAAGAAATGTGACCGATGTTAACATTGATGCAAGCTTTATGAGGACACATCTGTATGCAAGCAGAAGCAGAGGTCACAGTGTTAGTGGCAGTGTGAGTGCTGTGTGCATGTGAGTAGGTTGGTTGTGCAGTAGTGTTCAGAATATGTGTAAGGAGCATTATGTGTGTCATGTAAAATGCATTAATAATGTGCAACATATGTGTAAGGGGCACTATGTGTGTCATTATGTGTATAAGGGTATTAATAATGTGCGGCATATGTGTAAGGGACATTATGTGTAAATGGACATTAATAAAGGTTGTCATATTGTGTAAGGCGCATTATGTTTATAAGGACATTAATAATGTGTTTCATATGTGTAAGGGGCATTACTGTGTGGTATTATGTGTATAAGGTGCTCTACTATGTGGCGTTGCATATAGAAAGGGCACTACTTTGTCGTCTAATGTGAATAAAGATCAATAGGGTGTGGTGTAATGTGAATAAGGAGCAATTCAGTGTGATGTAATGTGAATAAAGGGCTCTACTGTGAGGAGTAACGTTTATAAGGTAAAGTGATACTACTGTGGGATGTGATATGAATTATGGACTCTATCGCATGATCAAATGTGAATAAAGTTGCAGTATTGTGTGGTGTAATTGGAATTGGGGTTACTATTGTGTGGCCATGCCCCTTGCCAGCAAAAACACCCCCCTTTTTGGGCTGTGCGCCAAATGTGCGAATTGTTGCTATTTAAACTATAGGGGGTACAAACACCATAATAAGGACTGCTATGGATGAGGGGTGATGGTACTGGGAAAGAGGAGCAAGGTCAGAGGCGGAACCAGCGGTGATGCTAGGGGGCACCAGCCAAAATCTTGCCTAGGGCATCATATTGGTTAGGGCCGGCTCTGCCCTCAGGGGTCTATTTAGTAAGCCTTGGACGGAGACAAAGTACCAGCCAATCAGCTCCTAACTGCCATGTTACAAGCTGTGTTTGACAAATGAAAGTTATTAGCTGTATGGCTGGTATTTTATCTCCATCCACTTTATCTCCGTCCAAAGTTTAGTAAATAGACCCCTTAATTAGCAGATCAGTCAATTTGATTTAACCATTTGTGCTGAGCCATGGATATTCCTAAAACCTGTACCGTTGGGGTGGCTTGAGGACCGTGGTTTAGGGAATATAGGTGTAACATCTTAAAAGCCCTACAATCCAATAGTGTGTCACGTTTCTGTCTGGAACATACTGGTAACCCTCAGGGTTGGTGGTGGGTGGGATTGGTAGAAGAAGCTTTGTGTTGTAGCGACTCTGTATTTTTAAATTAGAAACATTAAGTCCAGATGTTCTTAAAGAAATGTTGAAGTTTAATTTCTGATTGTTGAGATAGAGGAAGGAGAAGCACTTTGATGTTTAATGGTAATTTAGAAGATATGATAAAGTGTTCTATGATGGTAATGAATGAGAATCTCAGAGGCCCTGGGTGGAATAATATCACCTCTTCTGCCAATTTATTAAGGGGATTTATTAAAATAAGTGAAGCAGGAGAGAGAAAATGAATCTATTCACGTGGATTTAATTGCTGTAATAGAAGATATGTTATTTTATCTCGCCTATTAACAGAGCTTCTTCTGTAACAGAATAAGGCATAGATTAGCTTCGGTAATTAGTGAATCGTCAAGGTCCTCCTTTCTAAGTTTTAAAAGTATTTATTATAATTCTAATTAAAATGGCATTACTGCATTATTACAGCTATCATCTGTTTACATTTATTTTTTATTTGGTATGATTTTTATTATGTGGATAATTGATGCTTTATGCACCCAATTTAAGGATATTAAATAGACTCATTTATCTCAATATCTAAAATGTCTAAGATTTCAAATGAAGAAGAAGAAACAGAACATCCGTGCTTTGCTGCTTTGTGTGTATTTTCTTCTGCTTCTTTTCGTTTTCTCTCTGGCAATATAACACCTTCCAAATGTGGTTCTCCAAACACTGTGAAATAGCAGGTTACAAGATGCACTGACAGCCGGAGGCTGAGCAGCAAACTGAGCGTCAGACGTCAACTGTACGTAAATATGGAGATTTCTATCTCAGATGTACGTTGATGATCGAGCATCTGTCCTTCAAACAGAAACTGTTCCTCAGCTGGTCATGGAACATCAATGTAATGACTCTGGCTGTATTTCAGAGGATAACAGATCAAAGGGTCACAGCCACAGAGGAAATGCCATGCCACGAATGTTTCAATCAATAGCACAGCAAGAGTAAAAGTCGAATCGCAATGTTCAATGGCTGACACATGAAATTCTTTAAAATCAAACATAAAATCCTACCTAAAAACTGAAATTTCTTATCTGTCTGAGATTTATTTAAAGTTTTATCATATTCGAAATTAAGGAAGGGGGAGGGGCTAACAAGAACAATTGCCCAACAGGGGGGCGTAACCAATCAACCAAGATGGAGTGGCCACGCCCTCTGCATCAGCGTGCTTTTGCAGAGACCCCAGGTAGTCACTATGGGCATGGCCACACCCACATGTGGTTGGTCATTCCCCTAGTGGGGCCCCACAGATTTCTTGACGCCCTCGATACGAATGTAGTAACAATTTAGAAAGTCAAAACTTAGGCAATAAAAATGGCGATACTGAAATGTGAACTAATGAAACGTCAACACAGTCAAAATGTTGACAACAAAAGGTTGACATGGACATAAGGTCGATAGGGTCAAAAGGTCAACAGTTAAACTGTAGACAGTCAATATATGGACAGGGTCAAATGTTGACAGTCATAAGGTTAACAAGCAAAATGGCCCTTGCAGGAAAAGACTACCTTACACCCCAGTTTTTGACCCTGCACCAACAGACCTCAGCCACCACAGTGGGAAAAAAAATTCCACCATATTAAGCCCCAAACAAGAAATGCTCCCGGCAGTATATTATGCCCCCTGCACCATATTATGCTCCCTGCACCATATTATGCCCCCTGTCCCATATTATGCTCCCGGCAGCATATTATGCCCCCTGCACCATATTATGCCCCCTGCACCATATTGTGCCCCATGCACCATATTATGCCACCTGCACCATATTATGCCCCCTGCACCATATTATGCCACACACTGCAATGCCGTGATACATTATGTCCTACAGTAAAGCTTCTAATTACTTTTAAATTACCTGCTCGTTGCCAGGGGTTTTACGCGCAGGGTGTCATGCTCATTGCCAGGGGTTTCATGCTCTGGGATGGGTGTAATGCTCAATGCTAGGGGTAATGCTAGTTCCCAGGGGTGTGTAATGCTCGTTGCCAGGGGTGTGTAATGCTCGTTGCCAGGGGTATGTAATGCTAGTTCCCAGGGGTGTGTAATGCTAGTTCCCAGGGGTGTGTAATGCTCATTGCCAGGGGTGTGTAATGCTCATTGCCAGGGTTGTGTAATGCTAGTTGCCAGGGGTGTGTAATGCTCGTTGCCAGGGGTGTGTAATGCTAGTTGCCAGGAGTGTGTAATGCTCATTGCCAGGGGTGTGTAATGCTAGTTGCCAGGGGTGTGTAATGCTTGTTGCCAGGGGTAATGCTCGTTGTCAAGGCTCAGGGGTAATGCTAGTTGCCAGGGGTGTGTAATGCCAGGGGTGTGTAATGCTCGTTGCCAGAGGTGTGTAATGCTCATTGCCAGGGGTGTGTAATGCTTGTTGCCAGGGGTGTGTAATGCTAGTTGTCAGGGGTGTTTAATGCTAGTTGCCAGGGGTGTGTAATGTTCGTTGCCAGGGGTGTGTAATGCTAGTTGCCAGGGGTGTTTAATGCTCGTTGCCAGGGGTGTGTAATGCTCGTTGCCTCGGGTGTGTAATGCTAGTTGCCAGGGGTGTGTAATGCTTGTTGCCAGGGGTAATGCTCGCTGTCAAGGCTCAGGGGTAATGCTAGTTGCCAGGGGTGTGTAATGCAAGGGGTGTGTAATGCAAGGGGTGTGTAATGCCAGGGGTGTGTAATGCAAGGGGTGTGTAATGCCAGGCCAGGGGTGTGTAATGCCAGGCCAGGGGTGTGTAATGCTTGTTGTCAAGGCTGTGTACAGCCCCCCCACAGCTGGCCAGCCGCTCCTCTTCACTCCTGCCTCCCTGTCATAGTTTTCTGCTCAGCGGGCAAAGCTTCGCGAAATGACGCGTTGCATCATGACATCACAACACAAATGCGTCATTCCATGAAACTCTGCCCCCAAGCGGAGTTCTAATGACAGGGAGGAGGGGGAGCAGTTACAGGACATTGAAAAGTGCCGCGGCGGGGCGGGCACCCTGTGCGATTGCATGGCTGGCCCGCTGCTGGAAACTGCACTGGCGGTATATACTGTGTTGCGTATAAGGGCAGAGACAGCGTAATTTCAAGCGTAGCTGACCAAAAATATTGTGCTTTGTCTGAATGAGCTGCACCCTAAAGAAGACATATTTCTCCCCCTTTTTTTTTTTTTATAATCTCAAGTCTTTTATAATTCAGTTTAGATATTTCAAAGAAATATTGTGTGTGTTGAATGGCAGCATATATTATTGTACTTACTGGGTGTTGTGTCCCTGTCATCTGCACCCCAAAATAATAAAAGTTGAAAACTAATTCAGTGTGGAATAATTTTTACCTAAATTCTGACATTTGTCAAGTTGTGTGTACCATTTGTAGTGCCATGGTTAGCAGAAGAAGAGACGTTAATCATGTAGGCACCTCGTCCCTGTTACGTCATTTGCAGCAAGTTCATGATAATTGTTTATCAAAATCTGTAAAATCGTATAAAACAATAACAAGCAGCCCAGCATCAACTACCAGCAACGTGGGTGCGTGCATCTCAACACAGGCGGTCTCCACCGCCATCACCTTCATCATCCGCGATCAGAAGATGTACTGCCTCCAGGTTGCAAAGGCTATCCGACTCCACTATGTTCAATTCCCAAGAAGAATCCATATGCACAAGGGCTGCAGCTGCTGTGTGTGAATCTTCATTCCAGAAGAGGACAAAGTAGCTGACTAGTAGTTTCACACAACAACTGCCGGTGAAACAATCCTTTGCAAGATGAACCCAGTATGGCAGCCATCATCCTGGTGCACAATGGGACACTGATACCATGATGGCTATGTCCGCATTATATCTGTGCCCACTATCCACCATCAATGCATCTGGATTTAGACAATTAGTTGAGGTCATGTGTCCATGTTACCAAATTCCATCTCAAGTCTATTTTTCCAGAGCAGCAAAGTTACATTGCACAAGTATTACATCTGGGTAAATTTGAACACATTATGGCCCTCATTCCGAGTTGTTCGCTCGCTAGCTGCTTTTAGCAAACGCTAGGCCGCCGCCCTCTGGGAGTGTATCTTAGCTTAGCAGAAGTGCGAACGAAAGGATCGTAGTTCTACTACTAAATAATTTCTTGCAGTTTCAGAGTAGCTCAATACTTACTCCTAGCTTGCGATGACTGCAGTCTGTTTAGTTCCTAGTTTGACGTCACATACACGCCCTGCGTTCGGCCACCCACTCCCCCGTTTCTCCAGCCACTCCTGCGTTTTTACCTGGCACGCCTGCGTTTTTTAGCACACTCCCGGAAAACGGACAGTTTCCGCCCAGAAACACCCACTTCCTGTCAATCACACTACGATCTCTTGAGCGATGAAAAAACCTCGCTTGACCTTGTGTAAAACTACAAAGTTTTGTGTGAAAGTACTTAGTGCATGCGCGCTGCGTACCATGCGCATACGCATTTTTGCCGTTTTTTAGTCTGATCGCTACGCTGCGAAAATCGTCAGCGAGCGATCAACTCGGAATGACCCCCTATGTTCTTTTGCATACACAGTAAACATGGTGGTTCAAAATCTCTTAATAAATGACAGGTCTGTGCAGCAAATGCTGGCTGTGGTCTGCACAATTTCTGTGAATTTTCAGCATTTGATATTCGCATGTAGAAGACTGCAGCAGTTGCAAAAGAGTAAAATTTGACATGCCACCAACTGAAGGAAAAGGAATAACTAAGTGGAATTCCATCCTTTATATGCTTCAGCGACTGGAGGAACAGCAACAAGCCATCCAAGCATACATATCAGAGCATGAAACAGGGAAAGGGGGACATGTTACCTTAGTCCAGCAAAATGATACTCTGGTTTTATGCAAGCTACTGAAACCATTTAAATTTGTAACCAAAGAAGTGAGTCAGGTCATACCCTTAATGAAATGACCAGAAAAGCAGCTAAAGAAACTGAAGGAAGAGATAAAATTTAGCAAGTATGTTGGATTAAGTTCTTTTTTTGATGGGCCCAGCCTGGCTCTCGACTGCCCTGAATGTATGGTCAGGGAGGTCATTTCCCATTCCTTTTTACACAATGGACTACAGTAACTGTGGACACTACAAACATTGCCAGGCATTAGAGACCGTCTACGGTTGTATCCTGCTTGCATTGACTGGGTGGAGATTGAAAATAAATTGATGAATGGGAGAGCAATTGAGTAAAGAATTGGGTCTATTTACTAAGGCTTGGATGGAGATAAAGTCGCTGGAGATAAAGTACCAGCCAATCAGCTCCTAACTGCCATGTCACAGGCTGTGTTTGAAAAATGGCACTTAGGAACTGGTTGGCTGGTACTTCATCTCCAGCGACTTTATCATAGGCCACACCCTCTTTTCAGGAGCGCACGCGGCTTCGCCGCGCGTGTGTCCCTCTTCATGGGGGAACAAAGTTGGGAGCTATGCGAACGGGTCAGAACTGCGCATGCGTGGCGTCTGCATTGCGCACGTGCGTCATTGCCCTGCAGAATACAGAAGAAAGGGATCGCTAGCACGATCATAAGAAGATTGACATCGGGGAGGTGTTACGGGGCGTCTATTCACCGTTTTCCAGGCGTGGAGATTCGAATGCAAGCGTGTCCAGGCGTTTGGAGGGCGGTTGTCTGACATCAAATCCGGGACCTTCATCGCTGGATCCATCGCACAGGGTAAGTATGTCCAGGGCTATTCTGCACAAAACCTTTTTAGCATAGCAGGGCTGCACAAGCGATCGCAGCCCTGCTATGCAGAAATACACTCCCCAATAGGCGGCGTCAGGTTGATCGCACCAGCAGCAAAAAGTTGCTACGTGCGATCAACTCGGAATGACCCCCAGAAACTGCTTTCAGAGTGAGTACATTTTTATTGGCGAACCATCTTCTCTGTGGGGTTTTGATTTTGTTTTTCAAATAAATATAATTTGCTGAAGGTTATTGACTAGCAATATACAGGCGTGCAGCAGATCGTTCTGAGTCAGCAGTAATTAGCTCTGATCGACCTGGTGCGAATTACCAATAAAAGCTCCTGTCTAATTGCCCACACCGCGCTGTCCTGTCAGCACCACGTTGACCTCATCTGCTGCTGATTTATTGCTGGTTACATGTCTTCCAGTGTGTATTCTCACCTGTTTTTTGTTTCCCTTCATACTGTACATGTGCACCTGGTGTATTTGTGAACGCAGTGGGCCTGTGTGTTACAATATTGCTTGAGCTCCCTCCCGTGCCTCCAAGGAGCAGAATTGTGGGCCAGGTTTGCAGAACCGTTTCTACACAATTTACTCCTGGAACCTGGGACTGTGCCAGCAAAACCGCTCTGACACAGCTCAATTAAATGAGGCACTTCTGGCACTCTGAGCTCTGAGAGAGATTTCCCCCAAAGTCATCTCTATCAGGGCGTGGTATATTTTGTCGACATAGAATATCAACATGGTCGTAATGTTGAGATGCAGCATGTCGACGTGCTTGCAATGTCTAGTTTGACCATGCGGCCATTCAACATGTTAACACCGAAATGTTGACATGATTACTTGGTGACTGTCATGGTACAATATGTCTTTAAGTCCAGCGATTTCTTCTGGGTCGACGGTCAGCTAATGAGGACTTGTGGCACTTCTGGCAGTGCTTCCAGAGGTGAGTATCAGTAATCATAACTTCTAACCCTCCCCTTGTGCCTTAAGCTAGCCTCCCCTCCGATAGCCTAATCCTATTCCCTCCCCTAGTGCCTAACCCTAACTTACCCTCAAGGTTTCGGCATTCGGACCCTAACCCTATCCTACCATAGCCTAGCACTAACCCTACCCCTAGTGCCTAACCCTAACCACCCCTCCCACAGCCTAATGCTAGTCCTTCCCCTAGTGCCTAATCCTAACCTCCCCTCCTGCAGCCTAATGCTAGCCCCACCCCTAGTGCCTAACCCTAACCTCCCCTCTTGCAGCCTAATGCTAGCACTACCCCTAGTGCCTAACCCTAACCTCACCTATTGCAGCCTAATGCTAGCCCTACCCATAGTGCCTAACCCTAACCTCCCCTCCCACAGCCTAATCTAGCCCCACCCCTAGTGCCTAACCCTAACCTCCCCTCCTGCAGTCTAATGCTAGCCCTACCCCTAGTGCCTAACCCTAACCTCACCTATTGCAGCCTAATGCTAGCCCCACCCCTAGTGCCTAACCCTAACCTCCCATCCTGCAGCCTAATGCTAGCCCCACCCCTAGTGCCTAACCCTAACCTCCTCTCCTGCAGCCTAATGCTAGCCCTACCCCTAGTGCCTAACCCTAACCTCCTCTCCCACAGCCTAACCCTAACCTTCATCCTAGTGCCTAACCCTAACCTCCCCTCCCACAGCCTAACCCTAACCTTCATCCTAGTGCCTAACCCTAACCTCCCCTCCCACAGCCTAACCCTAACCTTCATCCTAGTGCCTAACCCTAACCACCCCTCCCACAGCCTAATGCTAGTCCTTCCCCTAGTGCCTAATCCTAACCTCCCCTCCTGCAGCCTAATGCTAGCCCCACCCCTAGTGCCTAACCCTAACCTCCCCTCCTGCAGCCTAATGCTAGCACTACCCCTAGTGCCTAACCCTAACCTCACCTATTGCAGCCTAATGCTAGCCCTACCCATAGTGCCTAACCCTAACCTCCCCTCCCACAGCCTAATCTAGCCCCACCCCTAGTGCCTAACCCTAACCTCCCCTCCTGCAGTCTAATGCTAGCCCTACCCCTAGTGCCTAACCCTAACCTCACCTATTGCAGCCTAATGCTAGCCCCACCCCTAGTGCCTAACCCTAACCTCCCCTCCTGCAGCCTAATGCTAGCCCCACCCCTAGTGCCTAACCCTAACCTCCCCTCCTGCAGCCTAATGCTAGCCCCACCCCTAGTGCCTAACCCTAACCTCCCCTCCTGCAGCCTAATGCTAGCCCTACCCCTAGTGCCTAACCCTAACTTCCCCTCCCACAGCCTAATGCTAGCCCTACCCCTAGTGCCTAACCCTAACTTCCCCTCCCACAGCCTAATGCTAGCCCTACCCCTAGTGCCTAACCCTAACCTCCCATCCTGCAGCCTAATGCTAGCCCCACCCCTAGTGCCTAACCCTAACCTCCTCTCCTGCAGCCTAATGCTAGCCCTACCCCTAGTGCCTAACCCTAACCTCCTCTCCCACAGCCTAACCCTAACCTTCATCCTAGTGCCTAACCCTAACCTCCCCTCCCACAGCCTAATGCTAGCACTACCCCTAGTGCCTAACCCTAACCTCCCCTCCTGCAGCCTAATGCTAGCCCCACCCCTAGTGCCTAACCCTAACTTCCCCTCCCACAGCCTAATGCTAGCCCCACCCCTAGTGCCTAACCCTAACCTCCCCTCCTGCAGCCTAATGCTAGCCCTACCCCTAGTGCCTAACCCTAACCTCCCCTCCCGCAGCCTAATGCTAGCCCCACCCCTAGTGCCTAACCCTAACCTCCCCTCCTGCAGCCTAATGCTAGCCCCACCCCTAGTGCCTAACCCTAACCTCCCCTCCTGCAGCCTAATGCTAGCCCTACCCCTAGTGCCTGATCTTAACGTCTCTTACCCCAGCCAAACCCAAGACATCTCCCTAGTGCCTGATCCTCCATTCCTAACCCTCCCGCAGCTTAACCCTAACCCTGATTCATATGCACTTGGAACCTCGACGGTGTTGCAATGATTATCAGTGTACTGAGCATGCATCGTGGGCGCAGTACAAATGCAGTATGGTACCGTTGCAATGCCACTTGTAGTGAGGAATCAGTTGCAGATTGATAAGAAGAGACCGTTTGAGAGGTATAAGGGAGTGTCTGCAAAAATGCAGGCGTGTCTCGGTGTGTGACTGCAAATGGAGGCATTCAAGCAGTTGATGTAACTTGCGTCTGCGTCGCAGTTGCAACAGAGTACGCAGCTGCTGAGCATGTTGCGATGGCTTGGATGAGCATCTCAGCTGCTACAGTATACTTGCGTTTCCTCACAGTTTCGTCACTGAAAAGGCTTGCTGCTGTGTCAGCAATGCGACCATATCTGAATCAGGCCCCCTCGGCGGCTGGTCTGTGCATTGCTAACATGTCGACATTCTGCAAATGTCAACATTTTGACTGCCTCCCATGTACCATACCTGCCTGATTGTGTCACTCTGAGTGCATTGGGCCCACAGTCCTGGAGGAAGATACGGTGCTCAATGGCTCATTGGGGGTAATTCAGACCTGATCGCTAGGCTGCGTTTTCGTACAGTTGGCGATCAGGTCTAAACTGCGCATGCATATGCACCGCAATGCCCAGGCACGTCGCATGGGTACAGAGCGGATCGCCGCTCAGTGATGGGTTTGTGTGAAGAATCCATTCGCACGGGCGTTTGAAAGGAGATTGACAGAAAGTGGGCGTTTGTGGGTGTCAACTGACCATTTTCAGGGACGGGTTGGAAAAAACGCAGGCGTGTCCAAGAGTTTGTAGGTAGCGTTCCTGACGCCAGTTCTAGTTCCGGACAGGCTGAAGTGATCGCAGCGGCTGAGTAAGTCCTGGGCTGCACACAGACACTGCACAAAATCAGTTTGTACAGCTCTGCTACACATGCGATCGCACACTTGCACAGCTACAATACACTCCCCCTGTAGGCGGTGACTATCTGATCGCAGCAGTGCAAAAATCGCCTGCTAGCGATCAGGTCTGAATTAGGCCCATTGGCCAAAGTGTCCATCCATTATGTAACCAAGGTTCTAGCCTGAGCAATGGGGAATGAGGCAAGAGGTCTTACTTGCCTACTCTTCAGGAACGGCCAGGAGGCTCCCGAAAATCGGATGTCACTCACAGCCATCCTGAAAAGAAGGCAAGTCTCACAAAATTGCTCCTCACCGCCTCGATCCCTCTTCTGCTAAGCAAAAGTGGGAGGTGGTGATGTCATAATTCACGCCGAGGGGGCGGCAAGAAATCCAGCAAGTACAGTATGTATGAGGTAATCCTAGTGGATTGCTACTCACAGCACACACTGGGGCAGATGTATTAAGCCTTGAGACGGCATAAGTAAGTGATAAACCAGCGATAAGCGCACAGTGAAAAACGCACCAGCCAATCAGCTCCTAACTGTTAATTTACATATTGGAACTGATTGGCTGGTGCGTTTATCACCTTGCACTTATCACTGGTTTATCACTTCTTCATGCCTTCTCCAGGTTAATACATCTGCCCCAAAGTACCTCCTTCTACACTGATGTTGCTAGAGACCATGTATGGGCTGAATACTGAGGAAAATGTGTGTTACCCCACTGCGGGGGGGGGGGGTCCCTATGAGGGCGGTGTGTACATTTAGACTTACTTGGATGTTTGATAGTCTCTTACTGGTAGTGACCACTTGCTGGACCATGTCACAGCAGCACAGAGGTAGTAAGGAGATTTCCCAAAAGCGAGGCAGAGACACAGAGGATTGCACACAATTTTCATGAAAAAGAACAATATTTATTTTACAATCTGGTGTATTGGTGAAACCCACTGGAATAAAATAAAGAAAAGTTAAATGTAGAGTCTAACAAAAATGTGCATTCACAGTTTCAGCAATAGTAAAACACTCTTTTACTGACATCTAGAGTACCATAAACATTTCATAGATATTTACAAACACAGTGCGCTGAAATGCTACAGATTCTGGGCGGGATATATAAAGATACATCGCCGCCCCTTGCCGCTTACCGCAGCGATGTTGATCACATATGTACTAAAATATGCGATCAATATCGCAGTGCGGTGACGGAGGCCCCCCGCGATACCTGTGAGGTGGTCTGCGGGGGGTCTCTGTCACCTCCCAGGGGTGTGCACACTGCCCGCATGCCAGGAAGCAGCAGCAGGCTGCCCCCGGTGCCTCCTCCCCCCTGCAGCCGGAAGGACCTCCGGCTGCGTTGCTAGGGGGACGAAGAGATTACTTTCTGGGTCCAGGGCAGCCTGGAGGAAGGTAAGCCGGGGGGAGGGGGGGAGGCATCTGCGGCGGGGGTGACGTTCTCAGCGGTCGGCGATAAGAAGCCCATAGGCTTCTATAGGGTATCGCCATCCAAAGATGGCGATACCCTGGACGACGAAAAACCAGCGGTAGGGTCTTAGTAAATTTGAAAATGCGGTAAAACACTGTGCACACAACATCTATACACTGTTGCTCTGCTGAGAAGAGCAGTGAGTGACAGCGAGCCTCCAACTGTCCCCTTTCCACACCGGAGAACACTGCGGCCCGTGGGTGGGACAGCGTGACAGTGCCCAAAAAACGGGACTGTCCCGTGAAAATCAGGAAAGTTGGGACTTGGGAGGTATGCATGTATCAAGTAGTAACCTTACAGTTCACACTATCCCTAAACCTGGAATCAGTTCATTAACAGTAAAGTCCGGGACACTCTGTAAGTTGTAAAACCTCCTTAAACAGCTTCTGTTTTGGCAGCTGTGTCACTTTAGGCTCTTTGTGTGCACAGTTGTGGGCTGTGGTCAGTGATGCACACAGGGGGAGGTGGGGTACTGAGTATACCCTGTCCTTGTTTTTTTGCTAAACGGAGACAACTTTTACCACGAATCAGAGCTACAGCGCATGCAGCACCGGATAAAGGAAGAGTGCCCAGTCTCCTCAGTCCCAGACAGCGGTGGGATCAGAGGGGACCAGCGGTGAGTCACCCTGCAGAGAGTGTGACTGTGGGTGGACAGTAAGTATGTGTGTGTGGGGGCAATCTGCATTCCGAGTGTGTGTGTAAGTGAATGCTCAGGATCCAAGAACACGTGATATAGACCCTTTGCGTTTCAGTCGAATCTACACT